>NC_081797.1:21431227-21731227 GCF_963082965.1 Carassius carassius | reverse complement strand
GGGGATCCCTGGAAAACTGCTATATAAATGTGAACAATTAATTCAAGCTTCAGGTTACAGATAATACAATTTGAAAATAACTGTCAGACTAAAACCCCGTTCACACAATGAATGATAACTATTAAGATAACGATAGAGTCCACAGCAGCGAACGATATAATCTGTTTATTCTAAGCGCGCACACGCTCGTCCGCTGCTTTACATTCTCGAGCTCGTTATAGCAGGATTCTGATCGGCTGTTAATGTTTTTAATCGTTCATCAGCTGGAAAAAAATAGTTCTTAAAGTGATTCCAATGATATTGTTTCTCTATGTCTTTATCATTATAGCTGTGGTGTGGACTCTTTTTTTTTAAATAGTGAGAACGATTTTTAAAACTAAATATCTTTATCGTTTTCTTTATAGTTTGGTGTGAACAGTCCTTTAAGATTTATTACGATACATGGCAATCTAAAAATAGCAACAGTATTTAAAATACTTTATATCAAGTGTAGAAGTTCCTATCACAGCAAACACCTATAAACGTGGATTACCGGGAGTCCTGCTGTTATTTCTACTATCTCTTACGAGTTATAAAAAGATGAGGTGGACGGAGTTTAAAGCTAAACTAACTTAGCCCTGCTATTTTTGAGCTGATCAAGTCAGTGCAGCAGTGTTATCCAGCCTTATTAGCTAGATTTGCTAGAAGACGATAGAACAATACTCACCCTAAAGTTGTTGATGTAACTTGAAACGTTTAATGCCCTTCTCCGCGCGAAGAAATTCATTTACAGTCATCAGGGGAAGTTCTTGTAAGATGAAAAATCTTCTCCTCTTGTAAATTTGAAAGCTCTACGGAAAGAGCAATGGTTTCCCCACACAGCACCGGATTTAAATAAGCCCCCCTGAGGAAAAACATTGTGTACAAGAGCAGAGCTAAACGGTCCAAATTGGAAATATTATCAATTTATTTTTTGCTCGATTCATGAATCGATACATTAAGATTATCAGGATATCAAAACATTTAATAAAAACAAGTTTTTCATTTAAAAATCAATTACACATATTAAGTTACACATACGTCTCGATGAAATATCGGTGTTTAACTTTCAACACTGCCCCCTAGTGGTCGGGAGCACTTCCGTTGTGTTGTGGCTTAATTTCGTTGTGTTGTGAGAATTTCGTTGTGTTGTGGCTTAATGTATTTGTGTTGTGGCTTAATTTCGTTGTGTTGTGGCTTAATTTCGTTGTGTTGTGGCTTAATTTTGTTGTGTTGTTGCTTAATTTTGTTGTGTTGTGAGAATTTCGTTGTGTTGTTGCTTAATTTCGTTGTGTTGTGAGAATTTCGTTGTGTTGTTGCTTAATTTCGTTGTGTTGTGGTTTAATGTATTTGTGTTGTGGCTTAATTTCGTTGTGTTGTGAGAATTTCGTTGTGTTGTGGGTTAATGTATTTGTGTTGTGGCTTAATGTATTTGTGTTGTGGTTTAATGTATTTGTGTTGTGGCTTAATTTCGTTGTGTTGTGAGAATTTCGTTGTGTTGTGGGTTAATGTATTTGTGTTGTGGCTTAATGTATTTGTGTTGTGAGCTTATGTTTGCTTCTTTAATGTCGTTGTGTTGTGCACTACTGGGCCACTGTATTTATCAGATTCACAACTGCAAGAAATACAAGTCAAAACTGTGAGATGAAACAAAGTCAAATTACCCTTTAACCTTTATATTCCATGGCAGAAATAAGCTTTTATTGGTTCCACGTGTAAGAGGGAAAAACAAACAAACAAACATAAAAATATGCAGTCCAGCGCACATTCTTACCCCTCGCTTACCTCTTCTTCTCTCTTACCTATCTTCTTCTGATCCAACTACTCCTCTTCCTCTCCCAGACATTATTTTCCCTCTCTCTGATTCTTTGTGTTGTTCTGCATCCACAAAACCAATTCAAAGAGGTCTTTTTTTACTCTACATCTACTGTTGATGTAATGTAAAGAGAATCAACACCTGACTATTCTTCCAACTGAGACTAGAATCAGCTATTTCAAAATATTTTAGTGATCTGTTACTTAAAAATGCTTATCAGTTCTTACAATATTTTATATAGAGATATTTTTTAATACTTCTGAGTTGCTGTTGTTGCAGAAGTAGAGGCTTTACACTATATTTAAAGTTTGTAACATGTCTTCATTTCTGTCATGCTGTGTTTAAGCATTTGTAAAAAAAAGATAAGAAAGATCTATGATTTTGGTATGGGGTAAGCTTGTGTGGAAATAAAATTTAGGCATTTTAGAAATGCTAAAGTGGTTAATTTACTGAATATTGTGTGAAAACATCATGAATTGTGTTGAAGGTATTATCACAACAGAATGATGTGTCTTATTGTGTTTAGAGTTTAAAAAATGTGAGTACAGATTGGACAAAAGGATTTTAGCAATTTACAATATATTTTCATATCTTAAATTGTGTAAAATTGGAACCACTTCAAGTACATTAAGTGTAATTTAATGGCAGCATATATAATATCTTGACCAAAAATACATAATGAATGAAAGATCAGTGAATTGCTATGGCAGAGCTTTTTTTATCAACTTGTAAAACATTTCAGTTATGCTATTGCTATACTATGAAAATTACATTATTGAATATAAGCATCAAAATGCAATTTTCTGAGAAAAAAAAAACAAGAACAACAACAAAAGCCCGCAAATATCTAAACAAAGGAAGAAACAGAAGAGTTTGTCACTAGTGCATTGTCACTTCTTTGAGTATGAATTGTATTTTCAGCAGCTGAAGACTTGAAATTCAGACACTGTAGTATTTAGAGATTTTATCACCTGTGAAAGGGGAAAAAAATATATAAAATTAACCAATGATTAACAGTTTTGTATTAGAATTTATATACACATTACAATTTTTCAGAATTCTTAGAATTAAATAAAAAGATAATGCTTCTTTTGTATTTAAAAGAGCCGCAAAGCAAACAGTGTGTTGATCTTGTGCAGACTGACCACAAGGAGGGTAACGTTATAAATTAAGCTTATTAAATACAGTTGTGGAAGAAGTATTACAAACATTTACCTAATAATGAATAAAGCACTAATACAACACTGTAAAAATACTCTGATGCAAGTAAAAGTCCTGCAATGAAAATGTTACTTAAGTAAGTACAGTCAGGAAAATGTATTTTAAGGTTTAAAAGTAAACAGGGACTGTTGTACTATTATTTATTATTATTTTATTATTATTTATCATTAGATTATTATTGCTAGAATGTTAATGCATTGCTATAAAGTTATACATTAAACACTACAAAACTTGAATAATTTTTCTATGTTCTTACACAAAGTACAAATAAAATATACTTAAAGAAAGAGTAAAATTAAAATGAGTTAAAAATAGATTAAAACTTCACTTTAAGTATGCTTATGTTAAGAATATGACTTAAAAGCTCAACTAAGCATATATTTATTAGCATGTTTTTTTTTTAGAAATATATTAAAATGCAGTTTACAAATAAACATGTTGTGTATACAAATGTACAAATGTACTTTAACTATATTTTAATTCATTTAATAGTTTGTCTTTTTCACCAAAAGCATCACATCCAGACAGCAGAAGTGACTGAATGCAGTCTGTTCAGTTTGATTGACAGGAATCATATATTACACCTAAAACATGATGATTATATTAAAACCCTGACTCATTATCTTTAGAAATACAATATTTCTGTTAATTTTAGTGATATTGTGTTATTAGTGATTGTGTTGATCAGTGTTGTGTGTGTGTGTGATTGTGTCGATCAGTGTTGTGTGTGTGTGTGATTGTGTCGATCAGTGTTGTGTGTGTGATTGTGTCGATCAGTGTTGTGTGTGTGATTGTGTTGATCAGTGTTGTGTGTGTGATTGTGTTGATCAGTGTTGTGTGTGTGATTGTGTTGATCAGTGTTGTGTGTGTGATTGTGTCGATCAGTGTTGTGTGTGTGATTGTGTCGATCAGTGTTGTGTGTGTGATTGTGTCGATCAGTGTTGTGTGTGATTGTGTTGATCAGTGTTGTGTGTGATTGTGTCGATCAGTGTTGTGTGTGTGATTGTGTCGATCAGTGTTGTGTGTGTGTGATTGTGTCGATCAGTGTTGTGTGTGTGATTGTGTCGATCAGTGTTGTGTGTGTGATTGTGTCGATCAGTGTTGTGTGTGTGTGATTGTGTCGATCAGTGTTGTGTGTGTGATTGTGTTGATCAGTGTTGTGTGTGATTGTGTTGATCAGTGTTGTGTGTGATTGTGTCGATCAGTGTTGTGTGTGTGATTGTGTTGATCAGTGTTGTGTGTGATTGTGTTGATCAGTGTTGTGTGTGTGATTGTGTCGATCAGTGTTGTGTGTGTGTGATTGTGTCGATCAGTGTTGTGTGTGTGTGATTGTGTCGATCAGTGTTGTGTGTGTGATTGTGTCGATCAGTGTTGTGTGTGTGTTTGTGTCGATCAGTGTTGTGTGTGTGATTGTGTCGATCAGTGTTGTGTGTGTGATTGTGTCGATCCGTGTTGTGTGTGTGATTGTGTCGATCAGTGTTGTGTGTGATTGTGTCGATCAGTGTTGTGTGTGTGATTGTGTCGATCAGTGTTGTGTGTGTGATTGTTTTGATCAGTGTTGTGTGTGATTGTGTCGATCAGTGTTGTGTGTGTGATTGTGTCGATCAGTGTTGTGTGTGTGTTTGTGTCGATCAGTGTTGTGTGTGTGATTGTGTCGATCAGTGTTGTGTGTGTGATTGTGTCGATCAGTGTTGTGTGTGTGATTGTGTCGATCAGTGTTGTGTGTGATTGTGTCGATCAGTGTTGTGTGTGTGATTGTGTCGATCAGTGTTGTGTGTGTGATTGTGTTGATCAGTGTTGTGTGTGATTGTGTCGATCAGTGTTGTGTGTGTGATTGTGTCGATCAGTGTTGTGTGTGTGATTGTGTCGATCAGTGTTGTGTGTGTGATTGTGTCGATCAGTATTGTGTGTGTGATTGTGTCGATCAGTGTTGTGTGTGTGTGATTGTGTCGATCAGTGTTGTGTGTGTGTGATTGTGTTGATCAGTGTTGTGTGTGTGTGATTGTGTTGATCAGTGTTGTGTGTGTGATTGTGTCGATCAGTGTTGTGTGTGTGATTGTGTCGATCAGTGTTGTGTGTGTGATTGTGTTGATCAGTGTTGTGTGTGATTGTGTTGATCAGTGTTGTGTGTGATTGTGTCGATCAGTGTTGTGTGTGTGGTTGTGTCGATCAGTGTTGTGTGTGTGTTTGTGTCGATCAGTGTTGTGTGTCTGATTGCGTTGATCAGTATTGTGTGTGTGATTGTGTCGATCAGTGTTGTGTGTGTGTGTTTGTGTTGATCAGTGTTGTGTGTGTGATTGTGTTGATCAGTGTTGTGTGTGTGATTTTGTCGATCAGTGTTGTGTGTGTGGTTGTGTTGATCAGAATTGTGTGTGAGATTGTGTTGATCAGTGTTGTCTCTGTGTGTGTGTGTGTGTGTGTGTGTGTGTGTTGAACAGTGTTGTGTGTGTGATTGTGTCGATCAGTGTTGTGTGTGAGATTGTGTTGATCAGTGTTGTCTCTGTGTGTGTGTGTGTGTGTGTGTGTTGATCAGTGTTGTGTGTGTGATTGTGTTTTAGAGCAGCTGCAGTGTCTCTCAGCTGTATCAGTGCAGTCACTGTGACTCTGACTGACGGAGGTTTTTGTACGACTCTTTATCACTGTGTGAACACCCAGCTACTAGGAATGTGTAGACTCTGACAGTAATAATCTCCTGTATCTTCAGTCTGGACTCCACTGATGCTCAGAGTGAAATCACTGCCAGATCCACTGCCACTGAATCTAGAAGGAGTTCCAGTGTAACGGCTTGTTGCACGATATATGAGGAGTTTAGGAGCTTCTCCAGGTTTCTGTAAGTACCAGGCTAAAAAATCATTATTATGCACTGAACTGCTGGTTTTACAATTTATTCTGACTTCTTGTCCTGGTTGAGCTGCTATTATTGATTGAGTCTGAGTTACTGTGTACTGTCCTCTACACTCTGAAACAGGAAAACAAGACACAAATTACAATAATGTATATTACACATTTTAAAATGGTTAATAACATTCTGAAAGTTTTATTACAAACCTTGAGCAAACAGTGTGAGAGTCCAGATGAGGATGATGATGATGTTGTTCATTGTTGTTGTTGTGTCTTGTGTGATGATGAAGATTGTGTTCTGTTCTGCTCTCAGTCATGAAGTGTTAAACTCACAGCTCTATAAACACTCTCAGAGCACTGAAGCATGTGCTGACGATGCAAAGAAGTGGGCAGGATTCACAACAGCTTTGTGAAGTGACTCCATCATTTGCCTATAGATCATTATCGAATGTTAACAAAGAAATTACTTGTATTTTAATTACTTGTACTTATTTATAATTACTTGTTACTTATTTGCTTTTCTGAGAGTAAATCTTTGCATACAGTTGAAACCAGATATTTACATACACTTCAGAAAAAATAAAAATAAATTAATAAATAAAATAAATTGTCGATAAATAAATATTTTTTTTTATATGTATTGATCTAAAACAGAAAAAGTTTACTCTGATTTAATGTATGACAGTAAAGAAATAAAAGTTTTTGTGTTCTTTTCTGAAGTGTATGTAAATATCTGGTTTCAACTGTAAATATGCAGACTTCATGCCTGAAATTCTTGCAGAATGTACGTGAAAAACAATTTATTTTAAACAAACTATAGCCTAGCCTAGAAAGTGTGCAAAAAGTGCTCCCTTAATATCACTAAAAAACTGTCACTCGTCTTCACCGCGATCTCACAAAATTATATTATAATTACTGCACAATGTTTCTATCATTTCCATAGCGTCCAGAGCGCAAACACAAATAAGCACTGGATTGTTTGCCAGATCTGTTTCTCAAATGTGTTTTTATTACAGCTTTATCTGAGGGTGTAGTGTTTGTTTCAAACACCCCCGCAGATCCGTGCCGGTATATAATACTGTATATAATATAATACGTGCATATACAGGCCTGGAATGGTCATTGGAAGATTCAGGAGAATTCCCAGTAAGCCACACATATATTGGACCGGCAACAGTATCACCTTTACATTAATGAAGTCTCACACGGATGAGGAAAGCACAAGTCTCTTGTTCATTTTCGGGCAAACTGGTAATAGTGGTGAAGTGATGATTTGCAAGCGGTGCTTGTAAACCTGAAATCCCGTCGCTTGTGTGTGCACAGCTACTCATAGCATTTATAAAAATAATAAATGGCGTATATAAATATATCACAGGTAATAAAGTGAGCCACATGACTTCTCTCCTGTTTTTATTTTTCTCACACACACATCTAACACAACAAAAGTCTACCCTTCAGAAACGTGTCAGGATTTAAAAGTCATTAGTCATCACCAGTAAAAGTCATATTTTATTTTGTCTGGAGAGTTTTATTAGTTTTGAAGACACTTTTGATGTACATCAGGATGTTTCTCATGTTGACTATTGATGCCAAACTAAGAGTGGGGTGTGAGTGCTATAAAGAAAAGTTCATTTAGATTTAGAATAATAATGGGGTGACAACTTGTTGATATGAGTGCAATATTTCTAAAAGAATGTTCAATAAATTGAATAAATGAAATGAATAAATATAATAAAATACATTACAAATGGAATCTCTCTCTTTCTTGCCAGCTTCACTGTACTCTCACTGTATGTGTCTTTCTAGTTCACCTGTAAACACTCAGTTAACCACAGACTTCTGTTTTGAGGATCTTTTTGTTCAGTATGCTTTGTGTTTTACAGAGTTCAGTATAAACAAGACACTGGTGTAATAGGGTTTAATGTACAATTATTGTTATCCTGTATATGTAGGGTTCAATGTTATTACTTCATAAATTAGTTTAACATTTGGAAACAAAGATGAAGTGTTCAAGGTGAATGCATACCTTGAATCTAGGGGTCAAACAACTAAAAATCAAGTCAGGAATCTTGGTGTGATTCTGGAGACGGACCTTAGTTTCAATAGTCATCTCAAAGCAGTAACTAAATCAGCATACTATCATTTAAAAAACGTTGCAAGAATTAGATCTTTTGTTTCCAGCCAAGACTTGGAGAAACTTGTTCATGCCTTCATCACCAGCAGGGTGGACTATTGTAATGGGCTCCTCACCGGCCTTCCCAAAAAGACCATTAGACAACTGCAGCTCATCCAGAACGCTGCTGCCAGGATTCTGACTAGAACCAGAAAATCTGAGCATATCACACCAGTCCTCAGGTCCTTGCACTGGCTTCCAGTTACATTTAGGATTGATTTTAAAGTACTTTTACTCGTATATAAGTCACTAAATGACCTAGGACCGAAATATATTGCAGATATGTTCACTGAATATAAACCTAACAGAGCACTTAGATCATTAGGATCGAGTCAGTTAGAAATACCAAGGGTTCACACAAAACAAGGGGAGTCCTCCTTTAGTTATTATGCCGCCCGCAGCTGGAATCAGCTTCCAGAAGAGATCAGATGTGCTAAAACACTAGTCACATTTAAATCTAGACTTAAAACTCATCTGTTTAGCTTGCATTTATTGAATGAGCACTGTGCAATGTCCGAACTGATTGCAATATATATTTTCACTGTTTTTTTTTTATTTAATTTTATGTAAAATCATTTTCTTACCGTTTTAAATTCATTTTAAATAAGTACAGTTTTAATAATTTTAAAAGTTTTAAAATTGCTTGTTTTATTCTTGTTATTATTTTTCTTCATTACTATTTTACTTTCTTTTATGTAAAGCACTTTGAATTACCATTGTGTACGAAATGTGCTATATAAATAAACTTGCCTTGCCTTGCCTAACATACAGTACACCGTGTAACTTTTGCCCTATAGCGGTTAAAGGGATCATATGATGCGATTTCAAGTTCCTTTCTCTTTGGATTGTTACAAGCTCTTGGTGCATAAAGAAGATTTGTAAAGTTGCAAAGACTAAAGTCTCAAATCCAAAGAGACATTCTTTATAAAAGTTAAATGTCAACCACACACCCCTAAAATGCACCCACATATCTGTCATTATGTGGGAAGATTTGCATAATGCTGCCCAGATGTTCACGCAAAGAAAGAAGGCAACTTTTATTATGGCTGTTGCCGCCACCGCCATGTTGTGGATACACTGTGTTTCATTGTGAAAGTGAAACTACTTTGTTTGTTCTTCTAAAAGAGGACACAACTAGAAATCAGTGGTTAAGTTGTATCTACAACACTGTTCCAGAACAGTTCAACCCAAATATTCAGATGTGTGCAGCACATTTTATGGAGGACTGTTTCCTGATCCTGGGAGAGAAGTACGTGAGAGAGTTTGTAAGTACATTTACATATTTAAATAATTTGCCACTGATGATTGAAACGCAAGTTTTAAGGAGTCTAGTGTAGGCTTGTTTCTCCAATCATGCAGACAAGTTTACGCAGCGTGTTATGCAACACAACCAGACCGTTCTCATCCCAAGGCGTCATGTACTGACCCTTTTGACATTTCGTCAACATCCTACGCACATGGCACCCTCTAGCGTCAATATTAGAAGCAGATAAAAATGGGCCAGAAGGCGCCTCCTAGCGGTCTAACCCTAACCCTAACCTTAACCCATAATCTGTGTCTCATATTGACGCTAGAGGGTGCCATATGCGTATGATGTTGACGAAATGTCAAGAGGGTCAGTATATGACGCCTTGGGATGAGAATGCGTTAAACACAACACATAAAAAGTCAGTATAAGTCATTACAATCAGTAATTATGTCCCCACTGGATGCAACAAATGCCTGGTGTGTAATAGGTTTAACTGGTTTTGTCTTGTCGCACCAGGACACGGCATCACAGTATGATAAGTGGCGTAACATTTCCATCACACGCTTGAGGCAAATGTAGAAAATAATGTGTTTATTTATTTTTTTTTTACCTTAAACCACATAAACACATTTCATTACACCAAATACACAGAGTAATGTTCTTTTTTGCAGCATCATATGACTCGTGATCGAATGATTAGTGATTTTTTTTATTACCGATACCAGTAACAGTTATTTGCATGTTTATGTGCCCGATAACCGATATGCAGAACCGATATTTATTAACTGTTATAAAGTAAGTGAAGAAAGAACATACTTAACTTTTTTTAAGAGTTGAAAATTAGCCTTTCATGTAACATTTTGCCTTTTATATTACAACAATATAAAACATTTTATTTATAAAAAGCATCAACAGAAACAACACTAATATTAACAATAAAAAATAGAATGTCTAATGTTTTAAAATGGAGAAAATTAATAAAGGACAGGAGTCATATAAACTTAATTTTAAACTACCATTTTAGTAGTGGTAGTAGCCCTTTATTGTCACTAGTCACAAGTACCAGCGAAATTAGCCATCAACCTGTCCATACATACAGGTACATACAGAATAAATACAGCATAACATTAGGAAAGTGAGGAGAAAAAAACAACAACCCCCAGACTATGCTCCTATTGGGAGTACAGTGTGAGAACAGGAAAAACACCTCAGCAACAAAGCACATAATCGATACAAACACACGACTTTGCAACTGGGGATGGAAATTGTGGGGTCGAGGTAATCCAGCGCAGACAAGCAGCCGTCCGGTCCATCAGCCCTACGCCGCTGGTCACAGACTCGCTTGTCAGACTGGCGGTACAAATCGGCGAAGGCGAGGGATGGGTTCCGAATAGGTAGATATCTTCAATGTCCTCCACGGAAAGTTTGACTCCTAACCCTAGGGTTGTGGGTTTGAATCTCGGGGCGGCAATAACACGACTTAGGTGCCCTAAGGCATCAAACCCTTAACTGCTAAATGGCTGCCCACTGGTGTGTGTGTGTGTGTGTGTGTGTGTGTGTGTGTGTGTGTGTGTGTGCGTGTGTGTGCAGAGCACGAATTCTGAGTATGGGGTAACCATACTTGGCTGAATGTCATGTCACTTTCAAAACACAGAAAGTCATTGGATAAGCTGTGAGAGAATCTGAGTAACTGTCACCAGTCTGAAGGATTCTGTCAAGTCAAGAACATTTCAAGTCAAATTTTTTCACAAGATCATTTATCTTTGCAAAATACAAACATAAATCATTGTCAAACTTTGACAAAACACTGCCAGAATCCAGACAAAGATGATGCTGAAAGTCATGTTTGTTGTTTGATGAAGAATAGCTCTTGATTATGTCATGTTCAGTTCATCGAGATATAAACATGCAGAGAAGTGAATCTTGTGATGCTCACGAAAAACACTCTCTTTATGAAAAAGCTGCTGTAGACTGTGAGATAAATATGAGACGGAAGCAAGATCAGGACAATATAGAGACTCATCTGATACATTAGATTTAGATTCAAACAGATGAAAAAAAAATTAAGTCAATAAAGCCAGAGGAGTTTCTACTTTTACCTAGTTTGATTCGACTGCAGTAGTTATTGAGGTTGAACTTGTCTCCAGTTTTATGAATGAAGGAGACGCGGCCCTGATTCCAGATGTTGTGACATACAGCTACATTGAGATTTATATTCAAAAGTTTGAGAATGGCCAGTTTGAATTATTTATCATTGTACTTAATCACTTATTTAATTCAGACAGAAACATGAGCAGTATTATTGGCTCAATGATAAACAATGATTGGCACATTTGTACGTTGAATTTCTCCCTCACTGTCTGACAGCTCAGATTTACTACATTACACCAGAAAAGATATACAGAGATCATCATTGCCCTACATACTGGATAAAATAGATGTGTGTAATGCTGTTTGTGGATGTAAGGATGATTTAGGCAGAGTGGATTCCACAAGCGGGTCTTTATTAAACGCTCTGAGCATAAAATACAAACGATAGTCACAACTCGTGGTCAGGTCACAGGCTTGGGTCAAAACACAGGCAAAACAATCCACAGGCAGACAAATCCAAAAAGAGTAATCCAAAAACGTGAGTCAGAAGAGCAAAAGCAAAGTTCATAACAATTATCAACAATGGAAGATCGTTAGTAAGGCAGTGAACTGGCAATACTTCACAATGTGGCAGTACAAACACATGACTTAAATACAGGATTACAGGAACTCATGTGGCAGGAACAGGAAGTGGCAGAGTTCAATATTCAGGTGAAGGCTCCCTCTGGTGGACTGGAGACTGATCAAACGTTACAATGGACTATAATTCAGTCTTGGATTTGTGATATTTATGTATTTACAAAGGTTTTTACTTGTTATTATTTGTTTTGTTACTTTAAGTTCTATCAGATCTTTATTATTTTGCTCAGGGTTTTTCTCATTGCTTGTCTTGATTGTTGTCTTGATTGTCTGCTGGTTCTCTCTGACTGGCTGTTAAACTGGCTCTGAGTCAGTGTTCCTCAAGTGACAGATCTGTGCCTCATTGTGTCCTGTCTGGCCCTCACCACCATCTGTCTGGCTCTGCCACTTCCTCTGCTGTTCTTCTACAGACTGTTATCTGAGGCTGGCTCCAGCGGTCATCTGTCCTGTCTTTGTTGGACTGTTTCACTGCTCACCCACCCTCTTGTGCGCTGTCTGTGTTATTAATAAACCCTGTATTTGCCATTCTGGGTTTGTGTCCTTCCTCACAGATCCTGACAGACAGTTCTTCTATTTGTTGATTTAGACACAAGACACAGAAACACTGGCTACAGTTGACAATGATCACTGAATGAATGAATGAATGAATTAATGATGTACTGTATATGCCTATTAATTAAGTATAATAATTAAATAAATATTGTATTAAATCTCTCTAATTTTTGCTATAAACTATTAGTTGTTTGTGATCCTCTCATCAGCAGCTGCAGTGTCTCTCAGCTGTATCAGTGCAGTCACTGTGACTCTGACTGACGGAGGTTTTTGTACGACTCTTTATCACTGTGTGAACACATAGCTACTACTGATATAGTGTACACTCATACAGTAATAATCTCCTGTATCTTCAGTCTGGACTCCACTGATGGTCAGAGTGAAATCACTGTTAGATCCACTGCCACTGAATCTAGAAGGAGTTCCTGACTGTCGTTGATTCCCTCCATAAATAAGGAGTTTAGGAGCTTCTCCATGTTTCTGTAGATACCAGCTAATACATGCAGTACCACCACAACAACAGGCAACATTGCTGCTAGTTGTGCACTTTATTTTGACTTCTCCAGTTTGAGCGAGCAGCTGTGAGGGAGTTTGAGTCACTGTCACCTGCCCGATGGATTCTGACAAGTGAAGAATATTAGAAGTTAAATATTTTCACACACTCATTTATCTTTGGAAAATACAAACATAAATCATCAAACCTCGACAAAACACTGCCAGAATCCAGACAAAGACGATAGTGAAAGTCATGTTTGTTTGTTGATGAAGAAGAGCTCTTGATCAAGTCATGTTCAGTTCATAGAGATATAAAGCACAGCTCATGCAAAACACCCTCCATATGCAAACGATAAAGATGAGACAGAAGTGTGAAGACTTCTATTAAAATGTTTGGGAATGGCCAGTTTGGATTTGTGATCTGTGTATTAATCACCTCTTTTGTATTGTTAATTCAGACTGAAATGTGAGCCAGTGTTAGTGGCTCAATGATGATCAATTGTTTGTATGAATCTTCATTGATAAGTTTAATCCTACATATCTTCTTCAGTGTCAGACACCTCAGATCTACTGTATAATGGCAAAAACGATTTATAGAGATCATCACTTTCCTTCACACCTGGATAAAAGAGATACATATATGAATGCTGTTTGTGACTGTCCACATGAATATGGTTATTTAAAAAACCGCAGAACCACAAACAAAACCGTTTGTTCACAAGCAAACATATTATCAGGTCACTGAAACCAAATCTTTTTGAAAACTCCTGGAGGATGAAGATTATCAGATACTCTGGTTGGAGTACTGTCATGTAGCCGCTGAAACCAGACAGTTTGGATTGTGACACATCGTTTTTTCAGGCTTCTGATTGGCCAACATGTTTTTATGGTTAGGGTTATATCGCCACCTGTTGCTTTGGCATGCTCTTCTCTTGACAGTGTTTCACAGTGCCCAAAAACACCGGCAAACTAAGAAAACACCTTCAATTCAATTCATCAATTCATGCAGCAAATGATCACAACAAAACCCAAGAAAGAAACGTGCTGCATATAAAATTCTTTATTTGTTTGTGTTGTGAGCATTTGCAGCACCTGCTGTCAAACTGATGAAGATGTTTTCTTGATTAGCGGGTGCTTTTTATAGTATGTTTCTGCACAGCCGGAGGCTGCAGTTTTAGGACCCCGGTTATAGGACCCTAGTTTTTTGTGACAGCGCCACCTATCGAACTGGATGATATAGCAACGGTTGCAGTTTCAGGACCGCAGTTATAGGACCCAAGGTGGTTTAGTTTGTACATACATAGTTTGTAAGACATTTAATCTAAGGAGTATTTTTATTATATTTTATAAAATGTATTTTTATTCAAAATGCATAACAGGTTAAATTTAAACAAATTAATTTACACAAAACAAATTACAAATCTATATAAATCTTTAAACAACCGTACACATGAAGTCTTAGTTTCTTGAATTATACTGTATATTGATTAACCTCCTTAAGTTTAACTAATTTGCCCATTATCAGGTAAAATAAAGATGGAATCAGCATATGCAGTCACTACATGATATAGCCAGATATTGTAATGGTTTTAGAGAGGCAAGACAAAACTAGAGAATGATTAAATAATGATTTTATTGACATTATATATATATATATATATATATATATATATATATATATATATATATATATAATTTGTGCAAGAACAAAAGCACCAAAAATACTCCCTTTTCCATCAACATGGCTGTAGGCTTCAACTCTGAGAGAGAGAGAGAGAGAGAGAGAGAGAGCGAGAGAGAGAGAGAGAGAGAGAATGAAAGTCTGAATATATAAAACAAATGTCTGAATATATGGAATGAAAGTCTGAATATAGAATGAAAGTCTGAATATATAAAACGAATGTCTGAAAATCTGATGTTTTCAGTGCCGTCTTGTGTTATTCATCTACTATTTTATATACACATTTTGAGCAATGAGCGAGTCCGCACGAAATTTAGTAGCAGCAATTTTAAGTAACGATCATCTAATTAACACCCTGGCAAATGTGTGTACGGGCCAAAATACTGGCAACCGTACTCAACAATGTATTCGCTATTCCACTGCAGAAGAGTGAATGCGGTGAACTTCAGAGCCCAGGAAGTTCCTGCTTATCAAGCAAACATTACAGAAAGAAACATGCCTTCTACCTCACAGGTACCACCCACAGCTATCTACAATCTTCGCCCATTCACTCGAAAGGGCCCTAGACATAAGAGGTAAGAACAAAATTAATTGCGGGTGATAAGAGTTTTTGTCATAGCAAAATTCTGAAATATCGGTGAAATGTGTTAATTATGATTTCACCCAGCCGGCACATGACCGACCTTCAACGTTGAAATATGGATGAAATAAGGTCAGTTGTGATTTCAACGTTGATTCAACGTCGAGTGCCAACCTCCCGCTCTCTCTCGTAAGGCCAATAATGAAGTGACTAAAACTGCAATTCATCGACTGGCCGCTTGAGGCTGGCTGCAAAAGGGAGTCAGTCCCATAGACTCCCCATGTTAAAATGCCCAACTTTACAGCAGGAAAAAACATGTTTACAGCCTGGTTCAAAAAATGATTTTGGTCTAAATAGCTAATTTTGCCCTTCATGACAACTGTGAGGGGGGTGAATTTTTTTATAACTCATCCGTTTAAATTATATTAAGACTTAAAGTTCTGCATAATTAAGGGCGTAGCCACTTGAGTGACAGGTGGATTGCCTCTGCTGACAATGCCGTCGTGCTAGGTGGGTGTGGCTACAGCAACTAGCTCCCGCCTTTTTGCCCATTTTTGATTGTCCGGGAGAGTCGCACGGTGACGCGCTGCCAAGATGGCGACGGCCCGCTCTACACACTTTAGGCTTCAAAAAACACAAAAAAACACAAAAAAACTTCAAAAAACGTTTGTTGAAACACAAACTTTCATATGATTTAGTTAATAGTAGTTAATTGTTAAGTCTTCTGGATTTAGTCTTTTCTCCAATCGCACATGGACTTGGTGATGTGAGATCACATCTTTTTGTGGTGCACCGGATGTTGTTAGACTTCTTGTGCATACATAAATCACAATGGATTATTACAATTAATGTCAAAAGAAATGTAAACAATACTTCCTATATAAAATGATTTTCCTATAGACTCACAAAAGCAAAACATTAAGATTAAATATATATTGGGGGGGGGGGGGGGTGAAAGTACTATATTTGACTTTTGCACAGTACTGTATATAACAGGTGACAATGGCAATACTGTATTTTACTTTGATACTAATATGTTGTGACAATTAAAACAAATGTTTGTTTTGTTGTTAGCATAGTGTATTGGAAGCATACATTTCATACAATTATTATTATAAATGTATTTATTTGCTTCAATTGAAAGTCATGTTCTGATGAAGACAGTAGCAACACAAACAAGAATGATTTCAAAGAAACATTGGATCCTGACAAATGTGGTAAATGCCTACTTTTATTTATATCCATATCATTTTTTTCATTTTTTTTAAAAATCTACTACATAATGTAATGTTGAAGATATAAATGTGTTCTGTTGCTTACACTCTCATGTAAGTGAAATCCTAATAAAAAATTAACCAACTATTTTTCCTTGTTTATACAGTCATTGGTAGTGTACCTGACATTTCCAAAGAAGTTGTTTCAGCCATCTCCACTGTTGAAGTCCAGGGTCTCTCCAGTAATACCCCTTCCATCTCTGGTGGAGATGAAGTTATTTGGTGTATTGACACTAAAGATATTTGAACCAATGCACCACCCATCTCAGCTGACAACCTCACCATGTCTTCTGTTGCTGCTGCCTTTACTATTGATGAAACTCCTACCTTGTCTAGTGGAACATCTGCCATCTCTAGTGGCTACACCAACAGCTTTTCGATTGGTCCCACTATCAGTGGCACTGGACACACACTCTGGACACACACTGCTTCTCTGCTAGCAACACCTCTGGGGCATCCCATAGTCCCACCCAAACCAATGCACCCAGCACAACCTACAGGTACATGTTCTTTTTATACAGGATTGTCATGGTCAGGGTTTAATGTCAGTAGGCCTTTACAGTACAATTTTGTGTTAGAGTAGTCACTCAGCAGTAGACAATGTTATTATTACATCTGGGATGTTATTTGTCCTGTAGGAATGCAGCTATTTCTGTTAACATCATATATGTACTTAAACATTGCTCATTATAAAATATTGATATATTAAATATTTTAGTACATACCTTGACCTATTTGAGGAAGAATACCTCTCTGATGAGTGCAGCACAAATGAGAGGTCAGTAGAAGACGTTATGTAGAAATGTTTAATTCTAATGTATTATAGCAATAGCTTAATTTTCTAGACCGTAGCAATAAACAGGCTACCACCTAAATGGTTCACAAATATATTTATGTGTGCACAATATTGTTTTTTTCTTTATCTCATATCAAATCTTTTCTGTGGTTATTGTTTCAACAATATTTATAATATTGTTTTCATTTAATAAATTGTTGTTTAAATCATTGTGTAAAAGTGTATAAAATATATAAAATAAAAATATATACTTTTTTGTATGTTACATTAATGGCCAGTTATCATTGAAATTGTTGTATTGTTTTATTGTTTATTATTGTTTCAGTGATTCAAGGATGACTTTAGAGAGAATTACGGAGCAGATTGGTTCTAGAGTAAATAATTACAGTATTGTACACTTCCATATCATAAGAAGAAATGTGTGGGATGGAACATCCAGAGCAATGGGCAGATCCAATTTTTCACCCGAGAAGAAGGTGGATGTTAAGTTTACTGATGACTATGAAACATCTGAGGATGCTGTGGACAATGGAGGACCTACTCTGGAGTTTTTCCAACTCTGTCTACATGAAATCAAGGACAAAATTGGCATCTTTGAAGGACCATCTAATGCTAAAGTCCTCACATGCAATTCCAAAGGTACACTACTTATAAATTCATATTGAGGTCAAGTAAAGGATTTCTTTTGGATTCCTAAATATGTTGTACCTGAAATGATTTAGTAGGAAATGTAAGAATCTTCAAATGTTGTACTTACAATGCTTATTTGAGAAAGGACATTTAAAAGTTCACTCCTTGATAAAAAAAAAAAAAAAAAAAAAAAAAAAAGGTTTTACAGCCTCACACAGATAGGTGGCATTGTGACATGATGTTTTAATTTCATTTGATAATAGCGATGAAAGACAATGCATACTTCTATGCTGGCCAGATCATGGCAATGTCAATTGCCCATGGGGGGCAGAGTCCATGTTTCCTGTCTGAACTTATGTATAAGTGTCTTCAAAAGGGCCCTGACAATGAAAATGTCAAAACTGAAGATATTACCGATGAAGAAACAAGGTCACAGTTGCAGTCGGTAGGCATATTTTACTTAAATTATATTGTATTTTGATATAAATTATTATTTTTGCATGCACTCGTTAACATTGAAGTTACAGCTAATAGTTGTATATCTTCATTCAAAAAATGTTTATTTTTATATATATTTTTAGATCTTACAGGCCCAGACTGATTCACAACTACAAGATGCAGTTGCACAGGCAGCTAGCTTAATCAGTCTTGCTGGTCACAATGTTCGCATAACACTGGAAAACAAACAGGAGACTGTTTTGGATCTGGCTCATTGGTATGTCCTTCAGCGGACCCGTGCACCATTTGAAAGGTATGTTTATATCTGAACACAAAATGAAATTGTACTTTTTCAGAAAAATTTAATATAGTTTTATGGCTTTAAAATCGCAGAAATGCAAGAGATAGAAGAGGAAAGCATGTAACATATTATACTGCTAACAAAGTGTGTCTACAGTATAAGAACATTTAATGATTGACCTCAACTTCCATGTTATAGTGCACCAGTACAGGTGGACATAATAATTCATTGTGGAACCTCATCTAATTAAAAGTCAAAAATACTAGTGTTACATGTTTCAAATCACATAAACTACACATTACAGCATGTTTCCTTTTTATTAGGTTCAGATGTCTCTGGGTATCCTAGATGTTCTCCAAAACTATCCAGTGCAGTCAAAGTGCCTTTTTGTGAAGGATGAAAAGGCCTTAACTGCAAATGATGTGAAGAATCTCATCCGAATCATTCCGAAAGAGGGAGCAATGCATTTCAAGCAGAGTGCCGGACCCTGGCTTTCTGGCAAGACTATCTTCAGGATGCTGAAAGTAAGTTTAGTATTTCACACAGTTTTCGATGCAAGACATTATTTATATTAAAATATATATTTATATTGCAATGTTTGAATTGGTGCTTATGTATTATAAATTGATAAATATTGTTAATAAATGTTAATATAACATTTAAAGCTAATTTTGCCAAAAGTATTAGGTCATCCTCCTAGCTGAACACCTCTGGTGTGACTTTAAATGCAGACCCTGAGCCAAAAACTCATCACCAAACACCAGTGACTTGTATAAATGGGTACATTCATTCAGACACTTCCAAAACTGTTGCAACAGAGATGGCAATCAACTTTTAAATACATGAATTATGTTTCCATATTTGTTGCCACAGTTTTGTAAGTGCCTTTTTCTGTTCTACAGAAGGGGGTGTCCCAATACGTTTGTCCATATATTTAATGTACATGTCATTGGTGTTTGGTGATGAGTTTTTGGCTCAAGGTCCACATTTAAAGTCACACCAGAGATGTTTAGCTGGGATTTGGAGTTAGCTTTATGCAGACCAGTCAAGTTCTTCCACTCTGACTCAATTTAATCATTTCTTTTTTAACCTTGTCTTATACAGGAGGCTTGGAGAAAGATTATTTGCTACACCAACTCCTATCTTTTATTCTGCTAAATGGCTCTTTATACTCACCAGACTGTTGTTAGTGTTGCATGTGACATTATGAGCAACCTTTTCGAATATAACTACTCTTATAACAATTTTGCATTACTCCAGTGGTATCATTTAACATAGTCATCATTTAATTGTGGTACTCTCTTTTTTTGTTTTACAGTTGAAAACAATGTCTCTCTGGAGGATGTTCTTGTTTTCTTCACTGGATGTGACAACATTCCAGCACTGGGTTTCTCTCCAAAGCCAAGACTTGAGTTCATTACCTGTTCCCGATTTCCAGTGGCCAATACTTTTGAAAATATTCTACGCATACCAGTTCATGCAGTGTACACTGCTTTCAGATCTGACATGGATTTTGCAAAACACAATTCACCAGGATTTGGAAGAGCGTGAGAGGTAATATTTTCGAGGCATGTAGAGCTTGAGTTATGTTAGATTGTTTATGCTACTGATGTTATTTCACTTTGTTATTCATTGATACCAACATTATGTATTTACTGTACAACACATGAAAAAACAATAAAAGAAATCAAAGTTCTTCATTACATTTTAAGATGTATTTCAAGCTATATGCTCCAGTCTTCTAACCTGAACAACCATGTTCCCCGGTTTCATTGTTATGACAGAATTGTTATTTCTTTATAGGCTGTGTATGGCTTTCTTTTAAATAAATGTTTTTCTGTTCCTACTTTTTG
The DNA here is from genome assembly GCF_963082965.1 of Carassius carassius. Classification (NCBI taxonomy): domain Eukaryota; kingdom Metazoa; phylum Chordata; class Actinopteri; order Cypriniformes; family Cyprinidae; genus Carassius; species Carassius carassius. Next base: position 21,710,579 of record NC_081797.1, on the reverse strand, counting down.
TGCCCTGGCTTATATATTTTTAGTGTCTACATTGGTGGGACTTGTGCATCCAAGACTATAAGTGTAACATTTATTCTCATTTTATATAATATACTGTAGTTACAAAATTAGACTACACAAAACTACATAAAATGAATGTATTTAATAACTTAAAATACAGGTTTCACCTTGAACAACAGGGTTAAGTTACAGCGTTTACAATGATACATCATATAATATACACTATTTATATGGTGATAATGTTCAATGGTTCATCGTGAAAGAAAAGTGTATTTTGTGTTTAAATCATAATTTTACATGCTAATGCCTTTTTCTGTCACCACAATAACTTAAATATGATAAACATTACCAAAATTACTTAGCAGACTAAGTATTTATTTTAAGCAAGTTACATGCTGTGAAAAAAAAAGTTCTATTCCATGATTTCCGTCGTCAGTCAAGGGATTTACTGTGATTAACTCAGGATGACACCGGCGATGATCATAAGGTCTTTGCACATGCACAATATTGAGTGGTCCTTGATTTTCAGGAAGTTGGAGCATTCCAGCTGTCCAAAGTTGGGGAGTTGCTTTCCATTGTCCTTAAACTATGGTGGTTCCACTGGCTTACAAGCTCATCAACAGATCTGTTTATTCTTTGAAGGTAAACATGATGAAGAGCCGTAATGTCAAGTGGGTTGTTGCTATCTAAAATGCAAACATTTTCCATGAAAAGAAAAAGATCTTTAAAATAGGCTGACACCACCCTGTTAAGTTCTGCCCACAATCTTTTGTTGCTACCTGCATCGCCCCTGACATGATGTGGGAGTCCAAACAGATCCACATTATTTTGGAAAAGTTGCAAGGCAGTTGATGATCTGTTGTCTGTGCAACATCTCAGGTAGGTAATACAGCGGCTATAGCCATCAACTCCACCGTGAATCACAAATCCCCATGGATTTAACTTGTGGTTTGTGTCTATATGCCTGAAATAAGAATCATTTTTATTATTATTAAACACATTGGATGTACATCAAAGTGTAACTTTTTTGGCTTTTTCTTGCCAAAAAGCTTTTGTGAAAAATAAATAAATAAAAAAATTCTCAATACTGTTTTTTCCCCCTTCCTGTTTATATTTTTATACTTTTTTTATGTATCGTTATCTCAAATTTTCATGATGATTTTACAACAGCAACAACCATAATAGTAACACTAAAATACTGTTTATTACTGTATAACTAATAAGTAATTATTGAAGTAACAGCTAATAAATAACTAATGTATTCTGTCATACCTCTTGAAGAACAGCAAATCAAGTTTCTACAATACATTTATATATTGTAGAAACTGAATATATTTAACATATGGAAAATTTAGGTAATTCTGTATGTTTTCTGATGGTTGGCATCTTCTCTTCTCGGGTATTTGGTTCTTCATTTAAGGGTTGGATCCAGACTAAGGCTTCTGGAATTCCTAGTTATTATTATAGTTATTATTATCATTATTCTTATAAACCACATCAAAGTTAAACTTTTTGGCTTTGTTGTCTTTTTCTTGCCAAAAAACTTGTTAAAAATATAAATTAATAATAAAAATATAAAAAATAATTAATTAATTAATCTAAATATCATGTTTTTTTCATGCTTATACTTTTTTATGTTGCATTATCTCACTTTTTCATTAAAATTTTACAACAACAGCAATCTTTCTTCATTAACCAGCTAGAGAGTAATAACACATTTACAAAACACATCCCACAATTGATTTGGGACAGACACATTGTAGACCCTCCGTTCGTCCTCTTAAGGCTCTTCCCACTGGATCTATGATTCTTAAACGCTCTCGCACTCGCCATCGCAGAACTCTTATCCCTCTTCCTCTCAAACTACCAGTGATGTAGGTCTCTCCCGATCCAGGGGTTTGTTGAATAACCTCAGTAATATGACAATCTAGATCATCATTTGAAATGTTTGTGAAACTCCCATAGTCCACTAAACCAAGTTGTCTGCTGTGGTTGTACAGTGTTCGAATATTTACAGACAACATTCGTGATATGGCCATCCAGCTAAATCCTAAGTCCCGCATGTGAATCAACAGAGCAGCTGATATGTTGTACCTCAAACAAGAAAAAAACTAAATAACAAAAATGTGTTAATTCACAAAGTGTTAATGCATAACTTGTATTAATTATTTGGTTTGCAACTTGCAAAGAGGTTAAAGTACAATAAATTATCATCACTCACCTCAGCCTTCCTCTCTGTGATGCAGAATGTGCATTTCTACCATGCACTTGTGTATCAGCTTCTACCTGGAGGACTATTTCAGCCAACATTTCCCTAAGAGATTCATAAATTCCTTCGAGAATGATGCATAATGTTCTTTCAGCAACATTTTGTTGAACATGACTGCCCATAACCGCTAAGAATGTTGCAAGAATGGAAATATGATCCTCGAGATGACGTGATGTAGATGTGATGTAGTATGACCAACTGTTGCAAAAAAGTCTTGTAGCTCACCAACGTATTGGAAAATTTTAGTGAATGACATTTTTAAATGAATCACAATTCAAAAGGCCAAAACAAGCTACACATTATTCAGTGAGAATTGTCAAATGTACACTTTCTTTTCACATATTCACACTTTCACATACATTTAGACTTTCATTCTATATATTCAGACTTTCATTCTATCTATCTATCTATCTATCTATCTATCTATCTATCTATCTATCTATCTATCTATCTATATTCAGACTTTCATTCCATATATTCAGACTTCACTTCAAAAAAGTGTGAAAATATAATTTGATTGTGGGAAATCCAAAAACATAATTTTCACTACTGACTCACAGAATGATTCTTAACACAAAACATCATTTGAGATTTTCACTTTGGAAGAAGAAGAAAAAGATAATAGGAATGAAAGTTTAATGTTCTATGACACGCAAAAGGAGTTGCTATGATTAACTTATTTAGTGTAATTCTGGATTGAAAGGACATGAGAACTGTTTCCCTGAATACTGTAAGTATCGTCAGATTACATTGGATTGTTTAATGGTGGAACATTTTAAATGATGAATTAAATACATCCATGTTGAAGTAATGAGTGAAACACACATTAAAGAACCAGAAAGATTCATAAATCAGTACAAGACTTTTTTGAGTAAATGAGACTGTTATAAGAAATAACCTCCATCAGCAGCTGCAGTGTCTCTCAGCTGTATCAGTGCAGTCACTGTGACTCTGACTGACGGAGGTTTTTGTACGACTCTTTATCACTGTGTGAACACCCAGCTACTACTGATAGAGTGTTCACTCTGACAGTAATAATCTCCTGTATCTTCAGTCTGGACTCCTCTGATGGTCAGAGTGAAATCTTTTCCAGTACTTGCTGTTCCACTGCCACTGAATCTAGATGGAGTTCCTGACTGAAGGGTGTTTATGCTATAAATGAGGAGTTTAGGAGCTTCTCCAGGTTTCTGCTGATACCAGGCTAAGTAGCTGCCATATATTCCTACATCTATGTTACACTCTATTGTAGCTGTTTGACCGAGCTGGACAGTTTTAACTTTAGGTTGAGTCAAAGTGATTCCTCTGGAGGCTGAAGAAGAGAAAATAAAGTTAGATTGTCAGTAAATCACCTTTATAGCAGAATATTGGTATATTAAAATGGTAAAATAACAACAACAACAATAGCTTATTATTCAAGCTTATATATCAAACTTAATATTTCACCTTGAATAAAAGCTGCAGTGGTCCAGATGAGGATGATGATGTTGTTCATTGTTGTTGTTGTGTCTTGTGTGATGATGAAGATTGTGTTCTGTTCTGCTCTCAGTCATGAAGTGTTAAACTCACAGCTCTATAAACACTCTCAGAGCACTGAAGCATGTGCTGACGATGCAAAGAAGTGGGCAGGATTCACAACAGCTTGATTTTAAGGAGATTTTGTTACAGATGTTACATGTACTTACTCTAACAACAACGGTAAATTATGCATAATCCAAAACCCTAACCATAACCCTACATTCATAGAAATTAATATTACTCAGTATTTATGTAATTACACTGCAACATCACCTTTAAATAAAGTATAGCATATTAAAATAATAACTTTACACTGAATGCAATGTGACACAAAACCCTTAATAGAATCACCCTCTTCAGAAATATTTATCACCCATGATTCATTTATTATATTCATTTATATTATATCATATGATATTCATGAGGTAGGACCACCATTATGTAGAATAAAGCAGCTATATCTGAACCTCTGATTTAATTCTTCATCTCATTACTGTACTTTACACCATTTCTGTTGAGAGTGAGTTTTTGCAAGTGAAGGGTGAGAATAAGAAGAATAAAACACTTTATGAAACATTATAAACAAGATGAATTACACACTGGCATGATAATAAATTGATTTTAACTGAATAAACTTACTACAAGATTGCACAACTAATATAGATTAATGTCAGAAATCAATATTGATTCAGTGGTGAGTCAATGTCATGTTGCTATGTGAGACAGAAATACGTTTTTACATAAAAAAAAATATTTTGTATGAAGGAGTTTTACATTTGAAAAATAGAGATTTGTTTCTACTCTCTTGTGTTGAAGTGTTTCTCTCTCTGCTGGAGTGTGTGTTCACTCGAGTGGAATAGAGGTTTTTGTACGAGTGTTTCATTAGATTGTATCACTGTGGAGGACTTTCGGTGGAGGAACTAAACTGGTGCTCGGTAAGTCTGTTTAAATTCTCCAGTGCAAACAAACAATTTAGATTGTGTACAAGTATTATTATTATTATTAGCATTTTTTTTTTTCGAACCAGAATTGTATTTATTTAATTTTATTTATTTTTATAAATAATTTTATATATTTATTTTGTTAATATTAGTTAAATACATTAGTTTCTGTGAAGTAACAATTAAAAAATATTGTAAAGCATTTATTAATCTCAGTCTATCCCATATTAATTGTTTACTAATACAGTATTAAAATCCAAAGTTTTATCTGCTAATATTAATTAATGGACCCGAGTTGACATAAACTAACAATGAACAGTTGAACCTTTATTAATCTTTGTTAATTAAGATTAATAAATACTGTAACAAATGAATTGTTCATTGTTAGTTAAAATGAATTAACGCATTAATTAACGTTAACTTATGAACCTTACTGCAGAGTGTTACACATTTTATAAATATAGTTTTTCAGTAAATATTTAAACTAAAATATTGTGCCGTTTAGATATTCAGATGATTTCAACTGAATTATTTAATTTTTCATAATGTGGCTCACTCTTGATTGTATTATTTATCACATATATTATACATGGGGAAAAAAGAGATTTAAAATGAAAATAAAAATATTTTAAAATATAAATGGAGCTACTTTCTATAGATCAGTCGATGATTTTGAATCTCCTTTGCTCATGTCGTGCTCATAATTCAGTGGATTTAAGAAAAGCTCATTATATATATATATATATATATATATATATATATATATATATACAGTACAGACCAAAAGTTTGGAAACATTACTTTTTTAATGTTTTTGAAAGAAGATTCTTCTGCTCATCAAGCCTGCATTTATTTGAAAAAAAAAAAAAATACAGAAAAAATTTTTAATATTGTGAAATATTATTACAACTTAAAATAATAGTTTTCTATTTGAATAAACTTAAAAAAAAATAATTTATTCCTGTGATGCGAAGCTGAGTTTTCAGCATCATTCCTCCAGCCTTCAGTGTCACATGTAACATCCAGTCTATCACATGATCATTTAGAAATCATTCTAATATTCTGATTTATTATGAGTGTTGGAAACAGTTCTGCTGTCTAATATATTTGATCAATAAAAGGTTAAAAAGAACTGCATTTATAAAAAAATTCTAATAATATATTTTCTTTACTATCACTTTTTATCAATTTAACACAACCTTGCTGAATAAAAGTATTGATTTTATTAAAAAAAAGACAGAAAAAAAATTACTGCTCCCAAATTACTGACCAGTAGTGTATATTGTTGTGTATATTGTAAAAATTCATTTTTGCATCACAGAAATAAATGACAATTTAAAGTATAATAAATTTAAAAACAATTATTATAAATTGTAATAATATATCACAATATTACATTTTTTTCTGTATTTTTAATCAAATAAATGCAGGCTTGATGAACAGAAGAAACTTCTTTTAAAAACATTAAAAATAGTAATTTTCCAAACTTTTGGTCTGTACTGTATATATATATATATATATATATATATATATATATATATAAATATATATAAAATAACTCAGTTGCTTAATTTCTAATTCCAGTATCATTTGTAGTCACACAATATCCGTTTGAAATTGTGTTTTGAGTTGAATTTCTCACTGTACTACGATACAAAGACATCATTTAGGGATATAAATCTACTGGGATTAAAGCAGTAAATATCTTAATATATTTTGTTTCATTTTTTAGGTTTCATTGAAATGTATGTAGTGTTTGTGTTTTCTCTGTGTTTGTGAATGTGTTGTGTTTGTCTCCTGCAGCTGGTCCCACAGTGAAGCCCTCAGTGTCTCTGCTGCCGCCCTCTTCTCTGCAGATCTCTGGAGACTCAGCCGCACTGCTCTGCCTGCTCAGCTCTTACTCTCCACAGGGGGCGCTGGTGAGCTGGACACTGGACGGCTCAGAGGTCACCGAGGGGGTTGTGACCAGCGCAGAGAGCGAGCAGGACGGCCGCTACAGCCGCAGTAGTGTCCTGACCCTCAGCAAAGCACGCTGGGAAGCGGGAGAGCAGTACGTCTGCAGAGTAACACATGATGGAGCTCCTCATGAGGCCTCGTTCCACAAGAGTCGCTGTTAGTCGCTCGCAGTGCTGATGTTTCTCCAGTGAGCGCTGCTCTCTCCTGAAGATGAACGTATCTGAGTGTCCTGTGTCAGGCAGGATTCACATGAGTCTAGTGCTGCAGCTGTAGTCATTTACAACTCAAAACTGAAAGAGAGCTCTAGTGTCAAAGCACTGGCTGATCTTTCAATCTGCTGTGTTTGCTGCAACATTCAATAAAGCTTCTCAACAAACTCCATTTGTGTCTGACAACATCATTCAACTAACAGATGAAGATGCATGTAGTGTTTGTGCAGGTGTTTTTCAGAAGCTCGATCAGTAGCAGTAAATCTAGTCAAATAAAGCTCTTGGGGTTTGAACATGGTCTCTGGAGACAGAGCTGCTCTATTCTGAGAGGATCACAATCACTCCACCCTGACAATGCAAATGAGATTTTCAGCTCACACTCCCAGAGTCACTGTTTGATTGGTTACATGATCTGGACTGAAACACACCAGTTTCACTTCTGCTGTAGTCAAACAGCCCAGGTGAAAAATACAAGTTTAAAAAAATTGAATAGGTTTATTTTTTTATTTTATTGCACATTCCTATTATTTATTTTTTATCTATTAAATTTAATAATATCACAATTATTGCATTTTAAATGTATTATTTTGAAACGGTAAGTATTTTAAGCAAATATCAAGATATTTAGCTATTTGCAATATATTTTAATATATTAAATTGGGTAAAATTGGAACCACAGTTTTTGTTTTACAGCAATTTAATTGTATTTAATTACATTTAAAATATTCTATTATTCTAATGTTATGATACATTATTCTAATGTGATTCAATAACATTTCAATAGCATTTCAGCTCATTAGAAATGCATCAGCATAAATATTCTTGTGTGTGTGTATATATATATATATATATATATACAGACCTCTTTTTATCCATTTGTAGAACATTTCAGTTCTGCCATACTATTAATGTTGCATTATTAAATATGAGCATCGAAATGCATTATTAAAAAAAAAAAAGCCTGCAAATGACTGAACAAACAGAGAAACAGAAGAGTTTGTCACGAGTGGATTTTTTCAGTCTATCAGCAGCTATCATTCATAGTGTTTCTACGGTTCTTCGACGCATTGAATTACAATATAGCATCAATTAAAACTAGAGCGCTTGCTTAAAAGTGAAAGAACATTGCATTTTTTGGCACCTTAGTTGAGTGCAACTTTACCTAGGCTTTTATTTTACAGGTCACATAGTGTTGTTTGCCTCAACATTATATTGTATATTTTAGAGACAGTTACAGTACAGTGAAATGTTGCTGTTTGTGAACAAAATATCATTTTTTTCACAATTACTCTTTTTGTAGAGGCAATGAAAAGGAGGGAGCCACCTTTAACCAGTTAACCAGACCCCACATTATAGGACTCACAGCTGCAAGTGCTCTACCTATCTTGTAATTGTAACAGTTCTTACTTTAGTGTGTTACACACATCATTTTGGTGTCTTTGGAAAGAAGACTCTTTGGGCTGTACTTTTTTATTAACCAGAGTTTATCAAAAATATTTAATGTTATAGATACTGAAGTGCCTTGCATTTTTTTACCACACTAAATTCTTTCTAAATTCTATATAAAAATAAATGAAATCAGTCCTGGAGCAATCTAGAAAAGTAATGGGCTGAAAGTCAAATGTCTCATGAGTTTCTATTTCAAATCTGAAGAATATACTATGAAAAAATTGATTCCTGCAACCATCTTTCTAAGACTATGTCTAGTCCCCCCAACCCCCCAAATATATATTAAAAAAATTTACCAACTGTATTGAAGGGTTCTACCAACTATTTTAGTCATTTAACATACCACTGCATAGTTTTTCAACTATAAAACAATAGACAGAAACTTAGACATCATATAAGTGATTTAATTAAACACTAGAAAGATACAATAAGAATAATTGAAGTAAGAAAAATAAATAAGAAAAATAAAAAAGATTTAACTTTGTATGCCAATTACAGAACATCCTGAGATTGCTAGAAATGCAGCATTTACAACGATTTCTGTTCATATAGTAAATTATCACGTACTGATGAATAGTTATAATGATGGTAATCATATAAATGTGCCATAAAGTCAATAAATTGCACTCTATTCATATAGATGGTGTTCACATTAATAGCCGTGTTTACTAGGGGTTGAATGACTACTGATTTTTTAAAGTCGACTTTTATGTGATGAAAGTCGAGTCGAAATCGGCTAGTCGCTGATGATGTCATTAATGAACAATTAAGTCTGGAGCTGTGAAAAACCAACACGTTCTCACTCTCAACACGTCACATATGGTCGCTTGGTCAGGACCCCTTGGCGTCACATTTTAACGCACTGGGTATCCCTTTGGCGTCATTTTTCAACGAGCAGGGCAGTCCGATAGACTTCTATGGAACCCTGAACCCGAGCCTGAGGCGCCGAAATTTGACGTTTTGGGTAAGCACACGCAGCCCTTTGTTTGCTGTGGATGGAAAAAAAAAAAAGTTTGCTGTGGATGGATCGAGACTACAATAAATACGAATAGATAGGAATAGGCTACAATAAATGATCTATGCCGATCTATGTCCCCCATATCATCTTTATCTGGCCACACAACTAGGTTTTAATGTTAGGAAATCCCTCGCAGTCTGATCTCAAAGCGCACTCTGAGAAATAGGGGGAGCGTTCGTCGTGTTGTTTAACAGCATTCAGCGGTGAGTTTAACAACGCTCTACTGCAGGTAGAACAGCATCCAGATGTGAGTTTACCAAAACAACGCTCAACTGCAACACTATTCAGCGGTCTTTGCTCCAGAGACTGTTGGTGTGTACTTCATTGTACACCATTTTCATTGTTTCCATTTATATCTGACAGTGGGTTAGAATGTAAATAAATGTTTGTATTTTAAAATTTGCTATTGTTTCTGAAGACTCCATACTATTTTAACAGAGTGTTTTCTACAAGATCTCCAGCACTCACTGAGCGATTCCTCAGGTGATGAGGCATCACCTCTTGGAACCCCAAGAAATGCTCTTCTGGCATCCTCGAACTGGAGCATTCGTCAGAGTTTCTTTTCAGAGAGGTGGAGGGCAGAGAGACCCCGTCTGGTAAACACGGCTGCAGCAAAAGAAAGTTTTGTCCTGTTTGAGAAGCATCTTATGAAGTATACAAAGTAATGTATAAATTGTATTAAGAACCCAAACCCTGACTGACCCAGCAAAGGATTGCATTACAGTGGATGTGTTTTTGATTTTTCCAGGACGATATGATCTAAGCATGCCCATGGAGTTATTTTGTGAGGCATGCCAAGCCACTTGGACTGCTGCAGTGGCCGACCTTAACAGCAGTGACTACTGGCCGGCAACTCTTCAGTTTGCCACAATTTATACTACCGATATATTTTTCTCATTCGAGGAAATGAAGATGGTGGCACCAGGACTGTCCTGTCAAGCATTTTTAAGAATGCTGGATCAGCGAACTGTTCGCTTTGGTCGTGTGAGTATTGAATGTATAAATCCTGCAGTATTGTTAATGTATTTGAATTGTGGGCTGAAAACCTGTTTGATGCTAATGTATTTGTTGTACATTTATAAGCTTTTGGTTTCTTTATTTTTTAATAGACTGGCAAGATCTCTGCAGACAGTTTTCAGAAAAGTTTTTTTGAGTGGGAGGCTGTGCGATTTGAGGTGGACAGTATATGCAAGGAAGAGCCCTTCATCTGCCCTGCATGCTCCCCAAATATGCTCGCCGTTTCCGTAGATGGAAACCGCAAGCATTACCGTTTTAAGAATGCTGCTAGGTACTTCAAACTGTGTGTCACAGTGTTCTTACATATTAATAAGATAACATGGCTCTTTATTATGCACTAAGTAATCTTACATTATAAGTTATAGAGTTGTCGAAAATACTGACATAAAAATTATAAAAAATTATAAAAATGTGACTGACGCTTTTAGCGCTGATCATTTAAAGCCATTCTCAGACATATCCAATGAGTGTGTGAACACAATGACCAATCAGAGGTGTTTACGAATCCACTCAACAGCGATCAAAGCATTACATTTTTTAAATTTCAGACTGGTACTGAAGTTGGTACTTATGACAACTCTAATAAGTTATCATAAACGGTTTTGTACCTTTGTTGTTGTTGGTTTTTTAGATCTGAGGAACAGGCCATCTTTGAAGGCATCTTTATAGCCAAAGATGACTCTTACTGAAGAGTTTGTTTAGAAGAGTCTTGTTTTCATTGACCATTATCCATATTGTAGGTCAGTGGGAGAGGTGTTTGTGGAGGGGAGTGGACAGCAGCCAGGGAGACCTCCCAAAGATCTGCCAGCAAGGTAGACGAAGAGGGATTGGAGCTTGCGGTTTGTCGGCACGGAGTGCTTCTCTGTGCTTTATGTACAGGGGTGAAATCTCTGCCTATCCCCTGTACCTTCAAGAAAAGTTGGCCAGTAGGCAAGTCACTTTTTTTTGTATGGATGTGACCTGCAAATATTGGCCCTACCTGCAAAGATTTACAAAAAGCTGGCCAGAGCTCCAGCACCTCCTTACCATGAAGCCATTCCTTTCTGTATTTCATGCCAAAGCCCATGATTTTAAATGTGAGGTAAGAAAATGTTGCTATGTGACAGAACCACATTATCTTAAACCAAACATCTGCAAACATCTGGTTCTTTGTTTATTTATGTTTCTTACTCAGGTGAAATGGAGTGGGGCGTATCAGGATGGGGCTGGACTAACACTAGGGGAGGAGGTGGAACAGTGCAATGCCTTCCTCTCTAGGATTGCAGTGACGACAAAACATATGTCAAAAGCAGGTAAGATGACCACATAGTGCTCTAGTTACATAATCACATAATAACATATTTTATGCATCATATCTTTTGTGTTTGCAGGACACACAGACATGCTGACTCTCATGGCCATGCGCTGGAATCAGCAAAAGTTCCGAAATTTGACAGTTTCACTGACTCGCCGATTTCAGAAGGTATTGACAACTGTAGAATTTGTTTAACATGGTCAGTATTGTGTGTTTGCAGTGTATGAAGCTGTGCATTGAACATTTGGTTCTTGTTTCTTGGATCTGTGATTGCTTGTCATTGTAGACCAGAAAAGCTCTGCAAAGCCAGTTACAAAACCTAGAGTCCTTGAAAGCCCAATTGGCAGTGACAGAGAGCCAACTGGAAGACTGGGTCAGTGATGTAAAGGAGTGGGCAGACGGTGAGGAAATTATTACTGTTAAACCTCAAGTTCAGAATACTTAAAACATTTAAGTAAACAAATTTTTCAAGTTCAGAATCACAGACATCCCATCGCTCCCACAGTTATCAGCCTTACCCCACTCGTCATAGTGTTAATTACAAACAGCTCATTTACATAAACATCACATTCAGATCTTGTTTCAATGTTTGATGGCAAATAACACATGCTAATATAACTATCAAAGAGACTGTCATTATATGTATACAATCAAACAACATACAGTACATGTGGTTTCAAAAGTTTAGCAGCCCATCCTCAACCAAAACACATGCTCTACTCTTCACCACAGTGGTAACCCTACAAAACTAACTTAACAGAACCTCCTGTAAATCCCAGCTTAAAACAATATTAAAGAATAGCCTATGATAATCTGCAAAAACACACAGAATAACACTTTATTTCAACATTTATTTATACTGTCTGACACAAAGCATGCTGGGAATTAGAAATCTGCTGCAATTAAACTGCTTACTACAATGAAATTTTGAGTTCACAAAACTTTTTTTTTTTTTCTATTAAATACAAAAAACTTCCATTATTATTTGAGTGAAACAAACTCATTTCATTTAATTAATTTCACTGTTTGGTTTTACAGTGCACAAATAATTGTAATTGTTACTTTTATTTTAATTTAAACTGCAAACTACCTATTTCTTCTCAGCAGCAAGAGTAACAACCACAAATGATACTGATGGCTTGGCCAGCAGAATTGAGGTCCTGGTAGCGAGTATCAAGAGACGTTCCCATCGGCTCTACAAAGATACCGATGGGAACAAAGGTCGTGCCAGAATCCGCCGCAAGATCAGGAGGAGAAGGGCATCCTGACATCTGTTGTAGAGAAATACAACAGAATGGTTCCAAGCACAGAAAGTCTTTGCATGGAAACCATTCTGTCTGGTGAGACAGCTTGGCCATGGCAGCTACCACACAGTGGTGTGTACACTAGTCTGTTGACTGCTTCTGACAAATCTGATACATACATTATGACACATTACCCACAATGCTTCAAATGTCATTCTGTGACTTTTTTTTCTGTGATTCTTTAAAAGTTGATGTTTGATACATATGAATTAAGTCTTTCTCATAAATGCATTCCAGACTCTGTCGATCTAAGGACAAAAAGAAGAGCGTTTGACATCATCATGTCAGTAAGAAGACTTGAGGTGGAGCTGAAGATTCTTGTGGCAGAGATGGACCACCACTGGAAATCTCTTTCAACTCGTGCCGATACCCTCAGAGAGCTGTCCCACATGTTTGCCAGTGAGACAATGAGAAGTATGTATTTGTAAAAAATGGCATAAACATTTAGGGTTGCTATGACCATAGATTTCCAACTATCGGAATATTTTTATTATACAGTTAGTAAGAGTGATCTGTTAACTAAAATCTACTAAAGTGCATATTCCCATAACTACATGTAGGACATGTCCTCTCTAATCATTAAAGTAAGTAGCCTAGTAATTAAAAAAAAACAATATTATTGAACGATAAGTGGCTTTTAGCTCTATAAGTCATTACACTTGGCCTAATTCTCCACTCCACTCCAAATGGTAGCTGAAAGTAGAGAATGATGCTTTCTTGTCCTTGATGCCCTGGCAATGCTCAAACTTTGAATTTCCTTCATGACATTTGCTATCTAGTGAACATGAGGACCAGCCGTTTAATCCATAATAGTTTTCCGTGACTGTCTGATTATTACCACGTCCTGTGGATTTGTTTGGTTGTGTTGTTTGCAGGAAAAACACTTATTTGTCCAACTATGGTCATTCTGACTGACTAACGATTCGTTGACTCTTTGGGGCAGCCCTAATAAATATACACAACAATGATGTATGTTTATAAAGTTTCTAAAGCATGCTTAAGGTTATTTTGTTCCTCTTTTAAGATTCACCATGTGGCTTAAGTGAAGAGGGTTTGAAAGGTCTGCAGAGCATCATCCTGAGAAAGCAACATAAAGTCAGAGAAATGAAGGTGCAAGCAAGAGACTGTTACCTGCAAGTTTTGTCTGGAGAAGGCAACATCAACTTTTTGTACAGTGCTTCAGCTGATGAGTATGACAGTGACTGTGATATGTCTGATGACGGACTGTAATCCACAAGACTGTGACATCTTTCATCGTTCTGGACAATGACCTTAACGCTGGATATAAAGAATGTAATAAAATCTGCTTTTCATCACCTTTACCAAAAGTGTTGCCTCTTCTTTCACATACATAGAATGTGTGCATGCATGCCTCTAGAACCAGTTTGTGGTGGAAATTAAGTGCATTAATTGAAGTATTGTATGGTACTTAGAGATTTGAGGTAAGATTTGTTTCTTCTCATCCAAACTTTACTTATACTCCACTGCAATTCAGAGAGAGAAAAAAATGCACTGGACAGCACATGGAGAGCTTTTAAATGACATTTTGTTGCTAAAGAAACTTCTCAACAGTACAATTAGTTGATTGGCAGAAAATGAATTGCCAAATAATTTTCATGCAAAAACATTTAATGGTTCCAGCATGTATTTTTTTTATTTGAGGTTTGAACTGTTCACAGCTTTTATCAATGCATCTTTTTGGGGATTTGTGTAATTGTGTCTGCATTTCTCATTTTCATACTTGCTCACAATCCAAACTCTTCATTTGTTCAGAAATAAATAGCAGATTAATTTGTTATGAAAATAATCATTAGTGTAGGTTGTGTACAAAATAATGAATAATAATCTTGCATGAGTAATAATAATCTAAGCTTATATGATTCGCGGGGGGAATGAAATATTAGAACACAGCTTGTGGCTGTGGAAGTGTAGAGTGTATTTCAAATATAACAACTGAAACCTTTTTAGAGACATAGAAGAAGCAAATTATGAGGAAGAAAAGCATTATGATAAGGAGGAATCATTATTTCCCAGTTTAATATTACATCTGATTATGTGTCATCTAGTAAAAGTATTGGAGTCAACTGATTTGATTCTGTGGCGCTCAAAACATTTCACCACTTGTGTAGCTTCATCAGCTGTGACCTGATAAACAGCATGATGATAGCAATTTTGAAGTCCTTTTTTATTTCTATTGAATCCAATTTGTCTTTATACTATTTCATAAAGTATCTTTATTCTATTTTGTAGTCTACAATAAAATGATTTACATGGTGTATTGTATAGTACATTTTGTTAATTGTTTTGGAAATAAAAAATGCACTATATCATCTTATGAGTTTTTTAAATTTCATGATTTCGTAAAATATAAAATAAAACAACTTTGTAATTACTTACCATGCTTCTTTTACATAAACATTTTTAGTCATATTAATGGCATTTGAGACAATAATGAACTATTGTTGTCTTTTATACCCTGATTCTTTTTATTGTGTTACTGAATTCAGAGTCTCACAATATCAGCAAAACATAACACAAGCATGATGTAAATATAGAAAATGGGGAAAAGAAAACAATATTCAGATACAAATGTGAATCAACAGTTTGTTGTTCATGATGAAGAGAGCATATCTGTGTAATTTTTACTGTCTTACCTCCCCCAGGGACCCGGTAGCGCCCCCTGGAAGAGCCAAAAAATGCACATTTCAAATGGCTGTAACTCAAAATCTGGTAAGCATATCGAAGAGAAAATTGGTAGGACAACTATTTATGCTATGTTTACTAAATGATGTTGAACAGAGATTTCTGACATGCATGGAAAGGCGTTATAAAGGCATTTTAAAAAGTAATTGCTCACAGTACAATACCAAATTTCATTCTGACTCTCAAATATGTCATAGAGGTTTATACACTGAACATATTTAGATGCCCCTTTGCTCATTAAAGATTGTATTTATTTAATTTAATTACTAAATGTTTTTAAACTGCATTACCCATACGCCTCTGTAATTCTATCAATGGAACGGAAAACAATGGCGCAGTAAATTGTGGTTCATTGAAATTACACTAGGGTTAGGTTTAGGATCTCTGTAAAAGGGTAATTTCTTTTAACATAGCAATACCTCATTGATAAATGACAGTATGACTTACGTAATAAAGACATCAAAGCATAGTTTGCAACATTAATCGCTTTTTATTTTGGCCTTAAAGTTACTCCAATCACAGCGTTTCCTGTTAGAGCTGTGTCACGTCATACTTGTCCATATATGGTAATTACAGTACAGCTACGGCCGGAAGTGATGCAACGTTTCAGGGTAAATAACGGTGAAATAAACTTGTTACTTATCAAACTGTGTTTTATTAACACCAACCCCTATCCCCAACCCTAAACTTACCATTACAATACTGCAAATACAGTTATTAAATTAATTAAATAACTATTAAATTATTGGTGCAATATTGATGTGCGCATGTCCAGTTGCCGTAGCTACACAGTAAAAACAGAAGTGTTAATTTAACTCCTAAAGAGTTGAATTTGACTCCGTTTCAGATAACATTTGGTCCCACTCAAAATCAATGTAAAATTTACTCTTTGGTCAGTGTCAAATTTTTAGAATTAATTCTACTCAATATTGTGTAAAAAATAACAATGAAATGTGTAAAATTATTTAACACTGTAGTTTAATCACACTGTTAAGAGTAATATAATTACACAGTATAGAGTTATTTATCTACATTTTTACTTTTTTAAAAATGACACTTTCTAAGTGTAATATTTACTTTTCATTTCTCTACAGTGTTTAAAAATATATATAAATCATAAGATGCAGTGTTAATGAATTATATATATATATATCAACTACTATCCCAATAAAAACACAAAGCACAACAACAGTAGATCACAGGACTCACAATTTATTGTGAAAAAATAAAGCATTTCAATGTCATTGAATTTACATTGCAAACCCATTGCCTTGTCTCTGACAGAAATATGTATAACATCACAAAATGTTTACCAGAGAAAGCAATATGGCACGACAAGGAGAGTTGTGTCATTCCCTCCATATGACATTTGTATGTCAAAAGGCCTAGGGTAATGCAGGTTGTCGACATGAAAAAAAAACAAAATCCTGCTTTGCTCTGATCACCTCATATGCATGGAAATGTTCTTGAAAAGTAACTGTACCTAAAGGCACTGTGAGTAGCAACAGTTTTTCACACATTATCAGAACTGACTCAATCTGATAAAACACGGGCACTTCAGATTCAACTTTGCCACAGATAACCAAGTTTGGGCGATAAACAAACCCATTATGTTTAGCCCAATTAACCTTCATAACCTGAATGCTACTGGGCACTTGCATTGCCATAGCAATTTCAGAACCTCCTTTTACCATATTTAAAGACACCATTTTTCCTGGACCAATGTCTAACTGACTAAAAGTTGTTGAACTTCGCCAACTATATGCCATATAATTCTGATGCTTTTTTGCCAGTGTTTTAGTAATATTTTTAAATGATTTAAGCTGTTTTTTGAAAAAATTATGCTTGCCCTCATACCTCATACACCAACTATGCAGGACAGGCCCAATTTTCTGGATGCAGCGGGGATAGTGGATAAGAAAATGGTGCTTTGGTAAAAGTTTTTTCTGAGGATACAACTTCTTAAACAGTGTGTGGTGATCCACAATTAAATGTTTTAAATATACACATAAACCTTGAGATAACATGGGCGAGAATATAATGTTTATTATTTGAAGCAGTAAAAGAAGCAGGCCCCAGTGTTGGTCAATAGAAGTTACTAAATCTCCAAAGATAAGAGGAACATTCCGAAGTAAGCACCAGGACTGAACTGCATTCAGTCCCAGATCATTAGATCCTTCACCTAAATTAACAGCTACAGGCCTGTTGTTTCTCTCCATGAAACCGTAATCAAAACTTTGTATTCTTGAATTTATTTCTGCTGATGTAACATGTTTTTCCTTCAAATACAGAAATAATAACTTCAATTCGTACTGGCCCACCCCTTCTAACACATCATGCATCACATCAACTGAGAAATTCTCTGTCGTGTGAAAATACTCCAATGAATTTAATATGCATGACCTTTTCACACCAAAAACATATGGAAGGGATGGATTACAAGCCATTTCTTGACAGTGAGCAGTGTGTATATCTTTGGTGCGCAAAACTACTTTGGAAGAATCTTCAGAGAATTCTGTCTGAAAGTCCTCCTTTTCTGCTAAACAGAACCTGCAACAGTACCTTGCACTGAAAGACTCCACCAGACCAAACAAACTATGCAAACCCAAATTATCACCTGTAACCTGTACTACAGTGCCACGAACACAACCATTGAATAATGGAATCTCAATACCATCACTCTCTAACAGTTTAATGTCTCGAACAATGGGA
Source organism: Carassius carassius (assembly GCF_963082965.1). Taxonomy (NCBI): domain Eukaryota; kingdom Metazoa; phylum Chordata; class Actinopteri; order Cypriniformes; family Cyprinidae; genus Carassius; species Carassius carassius. The sequence goes on along the minus strand of NC_081797.1, from coordinate 21,692,192 downwards.
GCAAAAATTTCATTAAAACCATACCGTTTAACATCTTGAGTATGAAATAAGGCGCACAGGTGTATGTTAGCCAAGAAAGAATTCCATTTTGGAGAGAAGCTTCTTAAAGTAAAATATACTCCACCCAATTTATGAATACCTCGCTTAGGACCCAGAGGGTTGGCGACCTCAAAGTCATCATAGAACATCTGGATCTGTATTGTCTGCTTCTCAGTTGAGAACAGGGGGTGACTTTTAAAAAAAGATCCATCACAAATATCTCTCAGTCTAGAGTCGCTGGTAGCTGAGCTTTGCAACATTTCTGCAACATACTGACTTTTAAATATTGACTGCAGTGTAGATAAAATTGGAATATACATGAATTTATCTTGAACTACTACCTGATCATATGTTCCAGTCTTTTTATTTCGTCTTGTGTCAAATCTTGAACCAATCACACATTCAACTGGTTCTACTATTTCCCACTTGTCAGTCATAAATTTTGATCGCTTGTATTCCGAATTTAGAATTGTGAAAGGATTGTCTAACCCCTCAAAACACGCCTCAACTTTTTTGCACATTTCCGTTTCTCTTTCATTACTAAATACATGCTTTATCACGGTCTCTTTAGCATGCTGATGGATATCTTGAACAATCTCTTCCATGGAAATCACTACAGAATTCAGTGTACTTTGACCAACACCTGCTGCCTTTAGATCAGAAATTACAGATGAACAACTATTTACAATGTATGGGGAAGATAACTGTGACTCAGCCTCTAAATATTCAGTCGACTCTTCAACATGAGAAACATTACTTGTATTGACGGTACTTTGAGGATATGAAAGATCATATTCTACAGAATCAACTAAACTGCTTCCATGGCACTTATTAAGATGTTTTCTTAAACCAGAAAAACTACCAAAAGAACGTGAGCATCCTTCTTGTCCACACTTCAAAAAAAGAGTCCTGCCTGTACATAGCCCATGAATTACCTTAAAGTGCTTAACAAGGTTGTTTGGACTTCCATGGTCACTTTTGCAAAGAAAACACTTCATAGCTCTATCTCAACTAACGCACCATCCTTGCCCGCAATTCTGCAACTCTAGGGGTCTCCTTTGTTTCCCCCATGTCGATGTTATAGATGGTTGTTTGCACAAATGTGAAAAAGCTGCTCAGGGAAGAACTGTATGACGTACTAAAGACGTAATGGGCTTTAAAGAGTTCGTCAAAAGCTCCAACTGAACCTGTTGCCTTGCATGGAAGTGCATGCTTGTCAACCACAATGAAGTAGGAGTGAATGGTGCTCTGTGTGGATCCCTGGGCGAGAAGGTAGGGCTGACTGCTTTGGGTGATGTTGTCTAGATGCTGCTGCACACTGGTTCCAACCTACAACAAAATACATTCAACAGAATTGTTTTGGTGACTAACTTCTGACAATAGATCAGATCACTACAAACTGTCCACAAGATTGAGGTGATGGAAGATATATTTTAAACAACTGTTAAAGAATTCATTCACTTTGAAAAATGTTTTTGCTGATAATTATTCACCCCCGTGTCATCCAAGACGGTTTGAGGGTTCAAATGAGGGTTCAAAGTCTGTCTCAATGTAGCTTCAAAGACTCGACAATCCCTGCAGAGAAATAAGGGTCTTATATAGAGAAACGATCGGCTTATAATTAAAAATAATATACTTTTTAACCAAAATTTGACCTTTCTGACATCATGACGTATTGCGTGGCGCATCTTGAGATTCTACAACACATTCAATTGTGGTATTTTTATTTAGATAAGAACCTTATTTCTCTGCTGGGATCATATCGAGAATTTGAAGCAACATTGAGACAGACTTTGAACCCTCATTTGAACCCTCAAACCGTTGGTCACCATTGAAGTTCATTATATGGAGAGAAATCCTGGAATGTTTTCCTCAAAGTCATACATTTAAGGGGAAGTTGTGGCCTAATGGTTAGAGAGTCAGACTGGCAATCGAAAGGTTGTGAGTTCGAGTCTCAGGTCGGCAGGAATTGTGGGTGGGGGGAGTGCATGTACAGTTCTCTCTCCACCTTCAATACCACGACTTAGGTGCCCTTGAGCAAGGCACTGAACCCCCCACTGCTCTGGGTGTGTGTTCACAGTGTGTGTGTGTGTTATCAATGCTCTGTGTGTGTGCACTTTGGATGGGTTAAATGCAGAGCACAAATTCTGAGTATGGGTCACCATACTTGGCTGAATGTCACTTCACTTTCATTTATTTTTGACTGAAGAAAGAAAGACATGGACCTCTTGGATGACATGGGGGTTAGTTAATTATTAGCAAAAAAATAAATAAAAATTATAAGTGAACTAACCCTTTAGGCATACCTTTTGAAATCTGATGAGCTGATCTACAGCTTGATACGCAGAAAGCTTTCCCGGCCTCTTTCTACCTTGTGCAGATGGTGGCAGCAGATGTAGCAGCAGCAAGATGGCCGACATGTCACTGTCCCAGCCTACAAATAAGTAAATAAAAACCTGGTTAACATTATGCCATAGCATAGCATTCAAAATGACAAACTTGCACCATTACAAAAATGTACACTACACACCTACATAACCCACAATAACAAGTAAAACAGTTCCATTCATACCATTCTCAACTTCAGCAGCTGACTTAGCATTGCACATCAAATCCAAGAGTTCTGTGGTGGGTACAAGTCCATGGCTCTCCTTTATTACTTTTGCTTTAAAAGTGGTTGGCCACTTCTCCAAGAATTTGTTGGCCGTGGCCTCACCAAACAGAAATCTGAAATCTTGTTCTATCTGCAATGTAACACACAGAGGTGATGAGTGATACCTAATGCTACATTGGATATTTTGGTGATGTTGTGAATTAAGATGTCATACCAGTCCTGGTGTGTCCAGAAATCGTGGGAAGACCGAGAAGACATCTGATGATTTGGCTTCATCGTTGACCATTGCTTGCCGATATATGAAGGTCATTTTCATCTTCTCACGGACAGTCTTTTCATCAGCAGAGTGTCTCAAAACGGCAATAGCTGCTTCCACATCCTCATCAGATGGCTCTCTGTCAAAGGTGAAGGGCTGACGAACACGACCTGGCCCACCAACTTAAGACAAAATAAAATGTTAAAAACTCATTTCTGTACAATTCACAGGTCACCAATATAATCACGTCACTGATCAGTAAACATACCTTTAGGAGATTTGCTGACTGAGGCACCCCTTTCCTCTGCTGTTTTTCTTTGTATTGTCTTCAATCTCCATGCAAGGTATCCTGAACCACTCTCTGGATCGTAGTAATGTTCCTAAGTAATTATAAATAAATTATAAAGGAGTACTATTAACATTTCAAAGAGTGAATATGTGCATAATTTAGCAATAACCCATTAACTTACATATCCATGTTGTGAGTATGGGTCTTCTAGATAGGGAAACAAAGCTACTATCCCCTGTGCATACATCACTCTGACACTTTTGGGGGGGGGGTGTCCTAGCATATGAATTCAAAGTTAACATTACACTCAAATTACATTGCACAACACAATTTACATAATTAATATTTGTAAAATAATAATAATGTTTATTTACAGCCCAGCTATATGTTTAATGCTTACCCATGTGTTTCTGTCATCTCAGCAGCAAGTATGTTTATCATCTGTCTCCTGGTGGCATCGGTCAGGGATTTGGTTTTTCCATACTCATGCATAATGTGTTCACCACCAGGCTTTGATGTTAAGATTTTTTCAATCAACTATAGATGGAATAAAATGTGCTTTCCGTTATTGTAAAACCATATGTAATAATGATGGAAAAAATTGTTATCTAAAGAACACTTCCCATGGTGAAACAACATTCAGATTGGACTTAACAATATAAGCAACTTTGACTTAGCGATTTCCACCACTTACCGCTTTTGCCTCATACTTTATGTGGCATGGCCTTTTAGGCTGGCTTCCTTCAGCAGCAGCTTCTTCTTCAACAGGGTCACACATTGTGAAATTCAGGATGACGGTGTCATCAGATGTACCCGAGCATGATGATGATTGAGAGGCACCTGTTCATTATGAAATTGGTACAAAATATAGAAACATATTACAAGAAAATGTTATCGGTATTTTAAGACAATAAATGTTCTCATTTCAGCCTTTAAACTAAATAAACTAATTTGTGAATTGTCTGAATGAATACCAAGTCCTCCATTGCCCAGCATGATTCTCAGAGTTCCAGGTGACTCCTTCACTATTTCTTCAAAAACCTCTGTGTCAACTTCTGTGTCTGACTGGTCATACACCTTAATGTCTGGCTGCCTGCTTTCTGGTACGTTGAATTTTAGACACACTGTTTAAAAAAATTATAATAAAAAACCATGCATTCCCTTCTCACAAGTAACCAAGTTCATATTTAAGTTTGCCTCATGTATTCCCTAAATGAAGCAAGACAAGTATCTGCAGCCAATTATATGCAAATGAAAATATAAAGCACAACACAATTGATTAATGACCTAACTAGATATTATGACATAATTGGTTAAAGCTGTATTATTTTGTCATTGCGTGATATATAGGCTATAGCTTTAAACTAAGGTAAGTTACCCACCTTCTTTCAAGAAAGCATCGAATGTCAGCTCAGACACCTTCACGTATTTCTGCTCTTCCCCGAATTGAACACGCAACAGCATTTTGCCCCTGTTAACAAAGAAAATATATATTCAAAATCATAATTTAGGGCTGGTTCAACAAAGAGTTACCTATTAATTTCTCTCATGCACTATGCATTACTTAGATGTTACACTGCAGTTACAAATGGCGACTGAAGACAAAGTTGTGCTGGTTGAATATAACGTAATCTATATTTTCTGCAGCAAATTAGGCTAGTATCCCATTAGCTACCAAATAACTGTGCCAAAGGCCAAAGTTAGCTAGCTCATTAGCTATTTTAGTTCAAACCGTAACCAGTTTAAAATTGTTAAGCCATGTTAAACAAACACGTCACGCAATCAGTGATCTAAGTTATCGTTTAATGAGACTAACATTAACTATCAGAAGCATGCTAACATTACCAGTAACGCTATATATAAACCTAGATACGTTGCCTGGGAAGCTAAAAAATACGTTAGCTAAGAATAGCTATTAACTGTATTAAATCTTTTGTTGTTATAGTGACCGAGTTAACGTTATTTTAAGCATAAATCATTCTGACAAACTTCATTCGTGAAAATATTGCAACACATAAAGAAACACAGTTACGTTACCGATACGGATTGCTATAACTTGTAATATGACCTCAACTAATATCAGCACACTTTTAAAATTATGTAAAGTAAAAAAAAATGCGTTTTGGTGTGGATAGCACAGGATACTCACCTAGCAATAGAGTTGCTCCTTCTCAATCTTCCTCCACCGAAATGCGTGCCAAACGAATGATAAGCACAGCAGAATGGCGGGTATTCATCACTGCTGTAGAGTTGAAATTGTCACTGCGTTTCTGCAGATTTTTACACTCACTTTTAACTCCACCGATAGAGCAACTTTACTCCCCAAAATGTTGAAAATACTCTTTCTGGATTAAAATAACTTTACTCTGAAAAATTAACACCCCATTTTTTACTGTGTATATCCCATTCCGTTCTAGTCTTTCTCGTTGAGTTGACTTGCGGGTATCATTGAATTACATGTGATTGGCAGGTCTACAGGGCCCTTTTGTTTCTTTACTATGTAGTAGAATATTAAAAATAATTATTATATAATTTATATATAAATATAAAATTCACTGAAACAGATTAAAGTGAAACATTTTTTCCAAGTCCATTGGTTTCCATAGCATGAAGCAGAGGGTAACTAATATTAAAAAATTGTGGCAGCTGTGCACTGTATGTGAATTAAATAATTCAATATATCAAAATATTTCATTTTTTATTACAAAATGAAAATTACTGTCATAGTTATTCTAGCATGCAGTAATTTTTATAAGAGGTAAGTTAATCTATTAAACATAACATACTTATGTAACTTTTGCAGGTATGTGACCCAACAGGCTTTAAATAAAAAATGTTTTAAAGCCTTTCTCTTTTTTTTTTTTACAAACCAGGAGATGCAAGTCTGCCATCAGGAAACATATTATTTTCTTCCCTTTAAAGAAGCCCCCCAAAAAAAAAAAAAAAAAAAACTAGACTAAATGCAAGGAAAACTTATTATAAATTGGCAATTACAATTATGACTATAAATAATAAAGTAATTCATATCTATTATTGTAATCAAACACTTCAAACATGACTACAAACCTTGAGTGACAATTTAGTAGCTTTTGGAGTATTATTTGCTATTTATGAGCACGGACAAGAAACTTAAGATCTCGCAAGGTACACTGTTAAGCAGTTCAAGACCAATGCAAAAAGTTTTTTTTTAAAAAGACAACTGTAAGAGACTAAACACTAAAAGAGACTGGGTACTGTGCAAAAAAATTACTGAAGAACAAACAGCAAGCAAAAACACTCAAAAATAAACTGCATTGAAGGGTGCTTGATGAGTCCAGGTGTCTATGGTGACTATGTTGTCATGCTGAAAGCTGGTTGGGATGTGGGGACTTTGGCACAATGTGTTGGAATTCACTCGCAGGCTCCCATGTGTCATCCCAGGTTTTGCCACTGTAAAACATCATAAGTGCACATAATGTTATTAGAACACAGAGCAAAAATCAAGATCACCGTCAGGTTTATAATTACTGTCTGGCATATTTTCATTTTACACAGTTTTATACTTCTATAACATTACATCTCTTTTTTCTCAAGTACAAGGTCTGGCAGCTTTATTTACTAGTGTTACTAGTTACTTTTAATATTACAATTTTCCATACAGTTCTTGTACACTGAAAGCAATGTACTTTAAAATTTAGTGATTTCAAATTGTTTCTGAGGGATTTAGTTATATTAGTGGGTTGAGGAAAATCCCCTATTTGTTAGGAGAAAAAAACACTCTTGGATTTGTTGAAAAGTGGCTACTTCTGACTTGCAGAGGCAGAATAAGTTTAGAAATTTCAGCATGTTATCATATTGTGTTCCAAGCAGATTCGGCAGTTCTACCAACTCTGGATAAGGGTAGTGGCTGCATCTTGATCCCATTGCCTTCATTATTCTCCTCTTCACTAATATTTATTACTGTTCTTCTCTGTCTCTGATCTTCCTCATGTATTTTATCATCACTGCTATCTCTGCTCTCATCTTTAATGCAAACGAATTCCAGTATCATCCTATTTAAGAAATTATGGCAAAACAGAAATATTAATTATTGGTCCAAAAAACCTCCAAAAGCAAGTTTATTAATTTGACTTTCAGTGGATGTATTGTTAAGTCATCCATAACAGTTTAGAACACAGATCTTATGCTCGACTGCAATCTGTCCTTTGAAAATTTCCAGATTTTCCATCTTAGAACTTTTGCTAAAATATGACACATGCTTAGTGTTTCAGATACTGAAAAATTTTGGGGATGAATCACTGCTACTATTGTAATGCATTGGGTGGATGTCCTGCAGGCTCAATAAGCTTCAGCTAGTTTAAAATGTGGCCACTAGGCCACTTACTAGAAGTAGAAAATATGATCAAATCAGCACCATTTCATTGTCAATACATTGGCTGCTTGTCAACTACTTTAAAATTATATTAATTACTTGAAAAGCACTGGATGGTGCAGCTCCTCATTACCAACAATACCTTGTGTCCGCTCCAATCACAGAATTCCAAGATCTTCATATAATATTCTAAATATAGATCATTCTCCCATTTGTCTCTGAAACTATGGAATAGTCTTCCAAGCATTCCAAATTTAGACACACTCAGTTAACAACCAGACTCAAGACTAATAATTTCAGTTACACACACACACACACACACACACACACACACACACACACACACACACACACTCACACACGTTTGTTTTTGTGAATTGTGGGGACATTTCATAGGCGTAATGTTTTTACACTATACAAACTGTATATTCTACATTAGCAAACTGTATATTCTGCCTCTATAGCCAGGGACACACTTAACGACTAGCTGAAACATTCTGAGTTCAACACACAAAGACAGTTTTCTTTGACTAAAGCACATTTAACAAGTAATTTAAATGCGACTGTAAACACTGACTAAACGCAACTGGCTATGACTTGACACACTTGGGCATGATCAGTCGTAAGTATTAAATTACAGTCATAACAAGCCTTACAATCCTTAAGTGTGTGCCTGGCTTAAACCTGCCCATCACAGGAAACTGTCAGCATTTTTGAATAAAAAAAAAAACACTGTTTAGTGTGTCCTCATAAACCATGTTTATATTGTAATACCCATGTCATTACACACATTTGTGTCCTTGTATACAACCATGTATACAAGAACGCACACACAAACACACTTTATATACTATAACTCTTTTTTTATGTGAATGGCACCCACACCAATCCCTTTATTTGTTTTTCTGTCTGATCCTCAGGATTGCAGATCTAGCTCTTCCCAATGCCTCTAGCTCATCGCTATTTAAATCAGAGTACTGACCATCGACCTCACACCAGTTTTTCTACAGGCTACCTCAGAGGATTATTTACTGCCAAGATCTGGGAGCTTATAACAAAATATCTAAGTTACTTTTTCACATTTATTGACTGACAGCTCTCCTGTCCTAATGTTGAGAGAAATAAAGTGCTAAAGAGGTGTTGTGTGTGCTGTGTGAACATGATGGGTGTTGTAGCTCTCAGTCCTGCAGAGTTTAGCTCCAACCCTCATAAGAACTCACCTGCCTGTAGCTTTCTAGCAGCCTTTCAGACCTTGATGATCTTGTTCAGGTGTGTTTGATTAGGGTTGGAGCTGAACTCCGCAGGACTGTGGCTCTCCAGGACCAGGGTTTGCCACCCCTGATCTAGACTAAATGTGAACATTTACTCACATTTACGCCCTTCACTGTACAGGAATGGATATGCATTTCCTTCTGCCTGAGGCTTATTATTTTCATGTTTGGTGTGAAAGGGCCTTAAACATTTTCCAAAATATATATTTTTTGTTGTTATTTAAAACAAACAAACAAACAAGCCCAGGTGAAAAAAGTAATGCAAATAAAAAGTAACTAAGTAACGCAATGAGTTACTTTTTTAGGGAGTAATGCAATATTGCAATGCATTACTTTCCACAACACTGGACATCACTGACATGAACTTCCATGCTGCTTGCAAGAAAGCAGTTGAAATTTGCCAACATTGTATTGGGTCATGGAATGGACTAATCCATTGCATTGAAATGGAATTAACTAGGAAATAAAACATGACTTACCACACAGTGCAAGGCAACCAGTGAACTTTCAATTCAGCTTTCCCCTACACAAACACAAACACACACAAGTAATAATTACTTTAACTGTTTAAGCAATCACTGGATATTACCTTTGAAAGGCCAGCACATGGCCTTATGAGACATTTTACCTCATTTATTCGTTCCCCAGTTATTTTATCAAAAAGGAAAACCTTCTGCCTACTACATTTTTGACAACCTGAAATAATGAAAAGACAAGTTTTTTAAGCCACGAATGCCATGCTTTGTAGCTGAATCACACAAGCCCATATTTATAAATTCACATGTGAGGAGATATGCAGTCTTTTCCATTCGTGTCAAAGTGAATTTGTTTCTGTTTTTGTCAATCAAGCAAAATGTACAGGATTGGTTTCCCAAAGCGCTTGGACATTGGCCACTAACACAGAGCTAAATAACTATGTAAATAACAAAATACTGTGAACTGGCTATCAATGTCCTGGTTAGCTGAATGAATCCAATTTAGATGAAGTCAGCTTTGACTGGGAGCAAATTTATTAATAGTGTGGAGTAAGTTGTATCATGCAAAAAGTTACCTTTTCTTCTGTTCTTTACCAGTGGCACCTCCGGACTCAAAGGCTTGGAAATGGAAGAGGCAGATGGATATGGAGGAGAAACAGGGTACGAGAGACGCGGTAAAGGTGTTTAACCTTCTTTTCCTTTGCCGCAGTGGAGGTGGAAGAGGGGAAGAAAGTGAGGGAAGAATAGTTGTAGAAGTAGCAGAGGAAGGAGGAGAGAGAGAGGTTGGAGAGAGCGAGCAAGACACAGGAACAAGATTGAGAACAAACACAGTTTCAGACTGCTTGGTGAGGCTCTCCGGCTGCTCCGCGGCGACACTCTCCGGCTGCTGTGCTGTGGAGGTTGCTAAAATACAAATTTAATATGTACATAGTAACAAATAAATATACATGTATTCTAAACAAAAACATTACTCTTACCTTTTGTTAAGATAAACTCATAAGCCCTCCGCATCTTCTCCAAAAACACTTTGGTGACAGGAGTGGGGTGCAGATGCGTGATAATATCTGCCACCCACTTATTTGAAGTCCTTTTGTCCTGTTTCCCAATAAATAAAATTGGCTTGTATCCGACAGCCTCAAGTTTCTGCACCTGAAATGAACAAAAGCAGTTATTACACTGCATTAGTTATTACACACATTAGTTAGTTACAGTACACCCACTGAAGTATTAGAAACATCAGTACTGTTAAAGAAATTTCATTTAATGAAAAACAATGCAAGAAAATGAGCCATAACCTGTTTCATTAAGATTATTTTAGAAGACACATTACTCTTGAACTGTATACAATCGATCATCAATATAAGGTAAGGCCAGAGGTACTGCTACAGTTTCTGCCATTGCCATCATGACTTACTTAATACTTGACACAGAATACAATTTTTTAACTCTTTAACAAAATGTATAAGTCAAGATGGATTCTTCCATGTATGAAATAAGATGTATGTAAATATGTTTGTAAAGGCCAGATCATATTAGTATGATATTCCGTATGTCAAAAACATGGCCTTTCGGTTTCACTTCACAATAATGTATGAAATATGAACTTTTTAACTTACTGCAATACGGGCAGAATCAATTATACGCCCAGCATTTCTGCTTTTAAGGACAGATTTCCCCCACTGGCTATCCAGTGATGCCACTTTTTATTTTATTTTGTTTTTGGTGGACAGGCTTCCAAAGCAGACATGACAAGTTTTCCTGCTTGCCTGATTGGGAGTCTGGCAAGAAGGGCAGGGCCTGAATTTGGGCCTTGTCATGACTAGACAAGAAATATACACAAAAACAAACAACAGATGGACAAACTGTTATGATAAAGAGGATTTTTAGGAACTATTAAGAGAACTGGAAGGATGGTCAAATAAAACAAATAAAGATGAAAATAGAGATAAAGATATAGAGAGAGCTAAAAAGAGAGTGACAAGTAAACTACAGCACAGACAGGTAAACAGGACAGACGTGGCTCTTAAAAGTGCCTTTATTGTGTGTGAGTGAGTGAGTGAGTGTGTTTGTCTGTATGTGTGGTCGGGGTTTGGAATAAAGAGCAGGCAAATTTGAAAGACCTGATGAGAGAGAAAAAAAATATATTAATAATTGAACACCTTACACCAGAGGTGTCAAACTCAGTTCCTGAAGGGGCTCAGCCCTGCTCCAGGAAACATACCTTTAACTTTGAAATAAACCTTAAGGACTCGATTAGCTGAGTAAGGTGCATTTAATTAGGGTTGGAACTAAACTCTGCAGGGCTGCGACCCTCCGGGAACTGAGTTTGACACCTGTGCCTTACACTTTACACCAGTATTCTTCAAAGTATATTTGATTTATTTTGGGTTGCACCATGTGTGAATAAATGGGCTTGGGCAGCTGGAATTTTGTTATTTTAATACAAAAGAAAGAAATAGAAAAGTTGCAATGTTTAACATAGCCTCCTATATAACCTCTGAAAGAACATTTAAATTATTTATTTTATAGTGAGAAATTGTGCTGAGACACAATACTGTTGTTGTTATGAATTTGTTTCTACTGTTTATTATAGATAATATTTAGGCATTTATTATCAAATTATCCGTGGATTTTAAACAATTACTGGCCTGACCATTTATAATGTTAGCTAAAATGGCTTAATAGTTTGAGCTATATAAAATAGGTAACTGGAAAAACATCAGTACTGAAAATCTTGTATTCCCCATGATTGCACCTTCATGATTATATGCGGAAAAAAATTAACTTTGAATTGAATAAGGTAACTTTGCTAGCCTACTGCACATGTGGTGCAGCAAGTAATTTAAATATATATATATATAAAGTTTTCTATCATTAACCGTCCTAATAAATTGCTGCCTTACACGTCTAAAAGTTCTAAACACAACTTGTCCTGATTCTACAGTTTTATTATGTAAATTTAAGAATAGTCTCGATCTCTATTAATTAACTTTTCTACTTACCGAGTGGAAAGGGAAAAACGCAATGGACCTTGGGATCATGATCGCGCCATACAATGACGTCAGAGTTATTAATTTAGAGGATATTTAATAAATAAATAAACATTGATTAATCTACCACAAGCATATATACATTTATTTATCAATACCAGACTCCTATTAACAAAATAAGAAAGAAAACGCTTAAACTGCTTACTGCACGCACAAAAAAAAAAAAAAAAAAAAAAAAAAAGCTTACTGCACGCACCGCGGAGCGTTGTTAAACTCATCTCTGAATAGTGTTTTACCTGCAGTTGAGCGTTGTTTTGGTAAACTCACATCTGGATGATATTCTACCTGCAGTAGAGCGTTGTTAAACTCACCGCTGAATAGTGTTTTACCTGCAGTTGAGCGTTGTTTTGGTAAACTCACATCTGGATGCTATTCTACCTGCAGTAGAGCGTTGTTAAACTCACCTCTGAATAGTGTTTTACCTGCAGTTGAGCGTTGTTTTGGTAAACTCACATCTGGATGCTGTTCTACCTGCAGTAGAGCGTTGTTAAACTCATCTCTGAATAGTGTTTTACCTGCAGTTGAGCGTTGTTTTGGTAAACTCACATCTGGATGCTGTTCTACCTGCAGTAGAGCGTTGTTAAACTCACCGCTGAATTGTGTTTTACCTGCAGTTGAGCGTTGTTTTGGTAAACTCACATCTGGATGCTGTTCTACCTGCAGTAGAGCGTTGTTAAACTCACCTCTGAATAGTGTTTTACCTGCAGTTGAGCGTTGTTTTGGTAAACTCACATCTGGATGCTATTCTACCTGCAGTAAAGTGTTGTTAAACTCACCTCTGAATAGTGTTTTACCTGCAGTTGAGCGTTGTTTTGGTAAACTCACATCTGGATGCTATTCTACCTGCAGTAGAGCGTTGTTAAACTCACCTCTGAATAGTGTTTTACCTGCAGTTGAGCGTTGTTTTGGTTAAACTCACATCTGGATGCTGTTCTACCTGCAGTAGAGCGTTGTTAAACTCACCTCTGAATAGTGTTTTACCTGCAGTTGAGCGTTGTTTTGGTTAAACTCACATCTGGATGCTATTCTACCTGCAGTAGAGCATTGTTAAACTCACCTCTGAATAGTGTTTTACCTGCAGTTGAGCGTTGTTTTGGTTAAACTCACATCTGGATGCTGTTCTACCTGCAGTAGAGCGTTGTTAAACTCACCTCTGAATAGTGTTTTACCTGCAGTTGAGCGTTGTTTTGGTAAACTCACATCTGGATGCTGTTCTACCTGCAGTAGAGCGTTGTTAAACTCACCGCTGAATGCTGTTAAACAACACGACGAACGCTCCCCCCTATTTCTCAGAGGGCGCTTTGATATCAGACTGCGAGGGATTTCTTAACATTAAAACCTAGTTGTGTGGCCAGATAAAGAGGATATTGGGGACACCCTTTGACCAGCCTCGGCATAGATCATTTATTGTAGCCTATTCCTATCTATTCGTATTTATTGTAGTCTCGATCCATCCACAGCAAACTTTATTATTATTATTTTTTCATCCACAGCAAACAAAGGGCTGCGTGTGCTTACCCAAAACGTCAAATTTCGGCGCCTCAGGCTCGGGTTCAGGGTTCCATAGAAGTCTATCGGACTGCCCTGCTCGTTGAAAAATGACGCCAAAGGGATACCAAGTGCGTTAAAATGTGACGCCAAGGGGTCCTGACCAAGCGACCATATGTGACGAGTTGGGAGTGAGAACGTGTTGAACTTGAAGAAGGAGGTGTAACTTGAAGTTGTCCAATTCACACAGAACCACGCGAGATGTAGACACGAGATGTTGTTGGCAAGATGGCCGCTCATGTCAAATGGTGAGATTTTTTCCAAGATAATGGTTAAAATTTTAGTACGTAAATCAGTTTCGTGTTGTGCATTATTGATTCTGGAGTTGATAATCAATTAAAACTTAACCTTCCTCAGCATTCTTGACTTTCAGGTGTTAAGAAGTGTTATGAAAAATATATGATGTTCTACATACACCCCAACGACATGTAAGTCTGGTTAATGATGAATTTACAAAACTTAACTGTAAATTATTGATAACTTTTCCACATTCTGAGTTGTTTTTTTTTTTTAAAGATAAATGTCCACTGTGTACATATTCTTGAACTATTATATCTTTATGTCCATTAAGGTCTGCCTTTAATTTACCTGTTACCATGGTGAATCGTAGTACAAGCCTGTCAACATACATTGCCTATGATAACAATGGTGCCAACCTACAGCCCACTTTGCATTTAGATTTATAGAAACAGACACCTGCAATATGTGGGGGGAAAATGCATAAATTCTTTGTAAACTGAATTTATTAACTGCCATATAAAGTGCTTTCAGTTTTACAGAACAGAGACCAAACAAAAATGTAGAAATGCATGTAGTCTGAACCTTTCTAACATGCATATAACATTCAATAGAAAAATCACATCCAACAGAAAGAACATCAGTTATTACAAAGTGCCTCCAGCCTCATAAAAGCAGTCAGCACTGCAGTATCCTGCAAATTCATTGTCGGAGTAGAATCCCTGTAGTTTTCCCCTCTGTCCACATCCCCTGTAGCCTTCACAGTCTTTGTATAGAGAATTGCAATGAATGCAACATGAGATTCGATATGGAGTTCTGTAGGTCCTTCTATGCTCCTCTGAAAATGCGTCCCAGTTCACCACACCTGATGACAAAATAATAGAACACAAAATCGGTGTTGTATTACTGGCATTTGCAGGACATTCAGTTGTATAAAATTGGACAAACACATCTCAAACCTTTCTCAAGTTCTAAACGTTTTGCTATGCACTTGCTGCAATGTAAAAAGCAGCAAGCCAACATGTCCAAGTTCAGTGCATCCATAGCTCACAATGATCCCGTAAGTGACTTCATATATATATATATATATATATATATATATATATATATGAAGAAGGAAAGGGTCAAAACTTACTGTCAAGCCAGCAGAAGTGTGCTTCCTTCAAAAAGGATTCTTCTCTCACTACCCTCCAGAAATGCGTGCATGTGAGAGCCAGGGTATGGATTGCCGAGTCTCCATCTTGCAGCACCACATGGATGAAGATTCTGTGCAAAATTTCCTCAGGCAGCTGTAAACATATAACATAAGTCACTGCAAAATCAGTAGCCTCAATATTAAGTCATCATTATCTTGGACCAATATAAAGGAATGATCTTAATTTACATGTTCTGTACGCTTCAACTGTGGCCTGCAAATTGCACATATGTAGTTCTTGTTGCATCTTGGATTAAGATACAGTATATAAGAAGTGAAAAGCTGGGATGTTTACATGCCTGCAAAATACCAATTCCCTTTGGAGAGGGCTCAACTTTGCATGGCTTTTTCACCTTGCATGGGTTTGAGAGGACAGGTTCCTTTACATGAAGGAAATGAGATACATATTACTCAGCTTATTACATATAAAGCACAATAATAAAAATTACATCTTAAAACCAAGTTTTAGGCCTTTTAAAATTTGGTCATAATTCTTATGATGGTGACCTCGTATTTCCTCTTCCTAGGGATGCGGAAAATTCGGTCCAGACTTCCACTGGCCATCTCTATTCCCTGCTTGGTAAAGTGGGCAAACCTCCGGCCATGGCTATAGTATTAAATAAAATAAAATTACATTTACATTGCTGCCCCAGATTACCAATGATAATATCCTGAATTTGTCTTGAATTTAAAGACACTCGTACCCTTCAATCTCAAGATTCTCCACCAACACTGTGCACCACCACCTGCTTAAGCAGGGCATGTCATGCTGAAGACACCAGAAAACAATACATTTACAGTTTAAGTTGAAAGTTATGTAAGTTAATATGGAGGCCCAACTCACAATTTCCAGAATAATAATAATAATAAAAACAGGCCCACACATTCAAATAAAGCAAAACAGGATGACAATACTTTTAGCAGAAAAACCCAAAGGTAAAAGAGGAAGAAATCTCAGGAAAGACCACAGAGGGAGCTGCTTCCTGTACCAAATCCAAAATCAAAATGCACATATATTAACCATAGTTATGAAGTAGTATTGAATTCATACTTACAACTGTGAAATCAAATGGAGCTTTCATGGCAACATACCAGGAGTACTTCAAATATAGCAAAGTTAGCACAATTAATTTTATGTGTGCATATTCAGAAGTCAGCAAGCTAGATAAAACGAAAAAGAGAATCTTCTATTGCAACAGTATGACTCCCATTAAATTAACAAAAACTGCTTTAGGTGGAACTGAGACAGGAAACAACCAACAGCTGCATCACTGAGCAAAGACATTGTGCTGCCATCCTTATTCCGCAGTCTTTATTCCATTCACACATAAGCCTAATGCCAGTAAAATAAAGTAAACCTGCATGTATGACAAGGGCTATAGGTTTTGTTCATGGACTTTATCTGAGATAACATGAATTAAAAAAGTTTTTTTTGTTTTTGTTTATTTTACTGGAAAACTGTTCACTTACCATTATCATGAAGATTCCACAGTCAATGCCATAATGTTGTCGAGGGAGCCCCTTTTAAAAATAAATAAAAAGTAATCAAGTTTAATGAACCGCAAACTAGCGTAGAGATGTGTGTTAGTGTGATAGGGTCTTGCCTGGTTATTGTAGAGTGTTCAGGTTGTAAGGTTGAAGTGAGAAATAGTCAAAGTAGTAATAGCCCAAGTTGTGACAAACCAATAATTTAAAAAGTGATATGCGGATAAATGTCCTTTACAAATGATTTTTACCTTAACATCCAGGCCTGTTAATTCAGTCAATGGTTCCGAGACAATGTGCTGTGCAACAGACCTGATAAAAACAAAGCATCAGTAACTAACAACTACTGGAACAGACACAAAAAGTTCTGTTGAGGAACTACAGAACATTTCAGTCTTCGGAACACGACTGACAAACAGCTTTAGTTCAAACGATCAGAGCAAGTCTTGGGAACATGACTAACAGTAATCAAACAGTCTGAACAAGGCTGAGGAACACCCCTTCCAGTAAACATCTTTCTTTAGAAACCTTAAGATGTTTCGATAAGGTCCGTGAGTAAAGCCTTGTCCTCTCTCTGAATATTGGGAATCCAGGAACAAAATCTCTCTTTTAAGTGGCTTAATAACCTACAGGGAAAGTGGTCTTGGAAATGAGTCAACAAATCTTCACCATTGCACAAAAGATCCAAGTCAAAGGCAGGATTACAGAAGGTTAAAAAGAATCAGGACCTACAACTTAAATGTGTTTATTTCAGTATAAATCCTCCATGATTTATAGAATAAATGATGAAGTATGATTTTGGAATAAATACTAAAAATTCACTTACACACAGCAGATAGTGCCCTGGGGTCCAAAGGGGGAAAATCAAGGCATCTTTCTTTTGGGAGTCCAACTTAAACAAGAAAGATTGTTTTGCAAATTTTCATTAATTTTGATTAAGGCTATTTTCAACTCTGCCTGAGAATGTTAGAACTCTTTCATCTTTGATCTTTAATTTCATATACTTTTGGAAGAGCTTTCTTTTCTTAAAAAGAAAAACATAAGGATTATCATTATTACTTGAATATATTGTGGTTACTTACTGGAAGAGAGAGGAGAGGGTCACAGGATGAGGGCAAGAGCCAAGTTGGTGGAATATGGAGATCTACAATGTAAACATCTTTTCCCTGTAGTAGACATCTCTATCAATATTTACAGACAGTTTTTCAATTGAATGTGTCACATATATCTGTATATACAGACACACACTTGATGCTGAATTATTTCCTTGATAATCCTGAAACAAGCATTTCCCACCTGTAAATACAACACTTTTTAATACCAATTCCATAAAAAGTTAAATTACTTCAAAAGTAAAACTAAAAATGTTCCTCACCACTGAATCCATTTCCTCTCTTAGTCCCAGGGTTACAAAGTTCTGTCATGTGAGGCATGTCTGACCATCTTTTCTGATTGTTTCATTCATCGGTCGGTCCTCATCCAGTACATAATTTACCTATACATTACACATATTACAAAGAAATGCAAGCAGTTTCAAATGTGAAATGTGAATTTAAAACTGCTCTATGCCTAAAATTAGGCATGGTGCCTGATAACTTTAAGCTCCAACACTTAAAGAACTTCAACAAATACAAAATAAATGGCACAATATTGTCTATTAATAAATCTTTGTGACAAAGCAGTACATCCAACATACCAATTTGTCTTGAAGGGGATGATGCAATCCTAGTGTCCATGAGGCACGACAGGGCCTGAGGTTTGTTGTCATAGTCAGAGCCTCACATTGCTCACCACAGTGGGCTTCCATGTCCACATCTGTAGGGACATCCGCATGCACTGCAAGACAGTGACAGTTCTAAGCATTTGACAGTGATAAGACATAAAAAATATTTAGAATTACGTAGGCACACATTTAAACAATGGTTTCCTTCAGTGATGTTTGGGTGAATGATAGTTCCCTAGATGCAGATATTTTAGGTATATTTGTTACTTGAAATAATAGTTGTCCTAGAATAGATCTTAAATGTAAATGTATTAAAATAATGAAATCGAATTATAAATACCCAAAATGGCTTTTCCATATGCATCAAGGGTGATATCTCCATGAGAAATCTTTTAAAGTCCTCCAGTGCCTTCTGGTTAACGCTCTCATTGTGGTGAATGCAAAATGTTACGCATAAGGAAGATGTGGCTTGCTGGGGAGAGAGAGTTCATGAAATAGTTGTTCTTTCACATGCCAGAGAACAGCTGCTCTGCTGTCTGGGAGTTTATCCACCCACATAGCTCTGGCACAAGTCCAATTACTCTCAGAGCATCCTTTTCATCTCTTGTGTTATACTGATGAAACGTGTCATACAATGCATAGTGCTCTGCGGAACCAGTTGCAGGATGGCCATTAGGATCAGGTGGGTCTTTTTTCAACTGCAACCATGGCAAATTTATTTTCAGTTCCCCTCTCTTAGCAGATTCAATATTCTCTGGGATAGCTGCAGCCACTCTTCCTTCATATGGATTGAAGGGCAGTCTGTCTGGTTCCCTTAGGTTGGTATGAGTCACTAGTCCTCGAGCAAAATCATAGATGACAATGTTTGGGAAATGTTGGAATGACAGCAACATATCTGCATAATCACGTGGGCTTTCAGCTCTTATGTTGAATTTGACTGAGTTCACAATGCCACAAGGACACAAGATAACTGCCCAGCCACCTTGAAATGGAAATACACACCATTAGCATTGCCATTAACCTAGCTGTCTCCAGGTACACGTATAGACTCATACTGACATGTTAAATATAACTGTAATGAATTAAACCTTGCTAATCATCGGGAAGAAGGAGGCGGGAACCGGCGGACAATCAAACAACATTTTAATAAAGCAAAATCAACACAAAACAGCGCACCAGCCCCTAACGGACGACTGGTGCGCTCAAATAAAAAAACCAAAACACAACTAAAAGCCCAGGCCTGGTCCTCTCTCGTCCTTCACTGTCGTCGCTCCAGTTTTATATCCTTCCATCTCCTCCGTGGGCCTCGAGACCGGCGGGTCGAACAGGTGTAGCTCATCTCCAATCACTCCACCGGCCTCGCTCCCATGTCCCTCGGCCCCGCCCCACTCGTCACAATAACTATTCAATATTTGCTTAGATCATTACATAGATTATGGAACAACATATAGTTAGGGCACTTACCAGATGCTCCCCAAACCTTTTGAAACACTTTGTCATAAGTGCTCCTTGTTTTCGTCTCCTCCCTCAAACGGAGGAGAAGATCCATTTTTGAGCCCTTTGAATCCACACCACATTCTTTTATAAGTTTTCTCAAGGCATCAACCTGTGAAAAAATGTAGATGCAATAACTACCATTACTTACAAAGCAGGATAGATTATAATTTTTCTTGCTTTTAGTTAATAACCAAACTTGGAAGCGGTTTCAAAAACATCCAGCAGATTATAAACATCCAGTAAATTTATTGAAAACCCACCTTTATAAATTGCTTATGTTTAAGTGTCAGATTTGTTTGATATCATTGTTGTATATTGTATTCAATTTTATGTGTTTTTAACTCTGCTGTAGTGCTTAGGTTGTGAGAAAAACACATAATTAAAATGTATGCATTGCTATCATATTAGTTCACTTGACAGTCGTTCTTCTGTGATGTCAATGTCCACATTTTCTGCAACAGACTTCTTTGCGGTAACTTTGGCATACTCAGTGTTGAGTACTTTATTGCTGGCTCTGGTGAGGGGACCAATCCACGGTGCCCATTTTGAATAGGAAGGTGAAACTTTAAATGGATTCCCATGGTTACCTTTTTAGATGAAAAACAAAAGTTTTCTTAAATGTTACTGCACTTAACAGATTATGGCAGTTAAAATAATATAAAAAATTATCCATGGCACTAGAAAAGCATGCGCACAGATAATTACAGGGCATTGTAAACAGAGAGAGAGATCTTTTGGAAAACATTTCTAAATATGGCTGCAGGATACTTTTTCATATCTACAACTTACTTTGTAAAAAGCCTCTGCAAATAATTTCTTGGTCAACAGATTGCCAGAATTATTCAATATCAATGTGGCCATCAAACCAGATTGCCAGAATTCTTCAATATCAACGTGGCCATCAAACTGTGGTGGGGGATCCTCAATATCGCTCACTGTAAGACATTACAGCTTACAGGTTAGCAACTATGGTTTTGGGAAACGCATCCCAGTATGTTATTTTTTTTTTTTTAGCTTATGTATAGGTAAACATTTATATATAGTATATTTATAGTCAAAATCTGTCAGTAAGTTAGTTGTGTATAGGTTTATACTGTTTTACTTCATTGTTGTATGTCTGTATTTATGTAGCAACGTGGTCCTATGAGGCACAACATTTAGTTCCACCGTACAGTATGTCCACACATGTAGCAGAATGACAATAAAGCTCAACTTGCCTTAACTTGAAAGAGGAGAAAGACCACTTCTTACCTGGCATGCTAAAAACTCCCTTCTTGTGCAAGTCCATTATCACAAAAGGTGGATGGACCCCACAGTGCACACATGAAAAATGGTAATTATGTGCCGTCAACGCTTCAAAGTGAAGATAACCATGAAGAAGGGAGTCATGGTTTGGATACTTTTTTTGGTTGATCTGTTCTAAGATGTCCAAGGCCCTGCCAACTGCAGTGTGATTCTGTAATAGCATTTGAAATGCTATTTGTCAAGAAATTGTCAAGTCATGTTTGCTTTTCTGTTGACATTTGTGAATGCTTACTAGGATTTCAGGGTGAAACTTTTAGAACAAAAACACAATAAAATAGTTACATTTCTGAAATTATTAAATGAAGAACAAACTTGCTTGTTTATAAAGAATTATCAAAATTCCTACATCGTTCCCGTTTAAAATAATGATTAAAATAGTACATTAAAAAACACACAAGACGTGCGTTTAGGAAAATATGATGGGTGCATTAAAGTTGCATGCATGAATGTAGAAGTGAAGATTACCTGTACAGACTGTCTCAAGAACAGACAAAGATGCAGTGTTAATATTGTGTGGTCATCAAAATTGTGCAGCCCCTCTGCCGATTCCTGGTATCGGTAAAAATGTCCACACAACCCACACCTTTTACAGTATGTGGTCACATCTATAAGGAAGGAAAATAATTCTGTATTAGTCATGGAATCACTGTAGGTTATAACATGAATTAACAATTAAGTTACACACACCTTCCATTATGCCAGTGAACATGATAATTTTCGCTTTCTGTGTAATTAAGATTGGATCCGAAAGAGGAATCTTTCCTGGGCATACAGTGCAAAAAGTCTCCAGTGGAATGAGATGCTTGGGGAGTGTTTCCATGTTCTGTGGTGAACAAACATCTTTTGGCAGAACAGCTGGCAATTTCTTGTTGTTCAGCAAGTAAAGGACAATTGCCATCAAAGCGTTTCCATTAGGTGGATATTGAAGCCTTTCCTCAGTACTGTGCACATCTGGAGGACAAGTTTCTGCAAATGTGTCAAACACATCACTGTCTGTACATCTGACTTTTAGAAAAAGTTCAGGACGAGTCTGGTTCAAGTGCCATTTCGCAATGGATTTATGAGGACATGAATTCCTTGGCTTAGAGCATGGGCAGTGCCAAGTATTTCTTTTTTTGTCAAAACAAACAATTACTCTCCCTAACCGAGAATAATACGAGATGCACGTTTCCAGGACTGACACATATATTTTCGATGTTCCATTGCCAAATGAGACCTCTTTACTCAGTGGGTAGCTCTCATTCTCTGCTTTTTGCTTCCGTGCAAGACACAATTTCTTTGTTTTGTCAGAAATCCACTTTTTTCTTACCATATCTGACAGAACTTCTTCCTTAAGGATGATGTCTGGTTCGGATGAAATAGGACAGTATGATAATGACTTCAAATGGATGCACTGAAACCCCATTAAGCCACTTCTTCTGGAAAATTCAGAAGCCCGTTTGCATTGCTGTAGCTCACAGCTCACTTGATGGTTGCTTCCCCAGGTGCATTTCTGTACATGTATGGGGTTTCCAAATCCAGAAAAGCTTCTTCTGACAGCAAAAATGCCCTTATTACAGTCTATGCATTGGGATGGTAGATGGTGATTTGCCGTTACATCTGTATCTGCTGTTGAGTGACGTCTTTGAATGTGTATCTTGATGTTTTTTTTATTAACAATTAAATTGCAGTATGTGCATGTAGTTTTTTGGGGCTTTGACCTAATTATTATTGGGTTACTCGAGCAGGTGGTTTGGGCTCAAGTTGATGACGTAGGTTTATCACTGTTAGACAGTGTAATGACTTTTGGATAAGAAGCTGCACTGGAGTGTGCAGAGATGCCAGAGGGTGCAGAGATGCCGGAGGGTGCAGAGATGCCGGAGGGTGCACAGACGCTGGATGGTTCACAGACGCTGGAAGGGGCACAGACGCTGGATGGGGCACAGATGCTGGATGGTTCACAGACGCTGGATGGTTCACAGACGCTGGATGGGATACCAACGCTGGATGGTTCACAGACGCTGGATGGGGCACAGACGCTGGATGGGGCACAGACGCTGGATGGTTCACAGACGCTGGATGGTTCACAGACGCTGGATGGTTCACAGACGCTGGATGGTACACAGACGCTGGATGGTACACAGACGCTGGATGGTTCACAGACGCTGGATGGGGCACAGACGCTGGATGGTGCAGAGACACAGGGACCTGTTGACGCTTCAGCTAACCCACTGTGGCAGGGGGGCGTGGTTTAGCGAAGTCTGCAGCGGGAGAGAGAATCAGGAGACGAGCGGTAAGTGAGTGGTTTGGGCAGAAATTATCATCACCTGTTTCTTGTTCCAGTAATTGCCGTGGAGAGAGTATAAAACGCCAGGGGAGACGGAAGCAAGTGAGAGAGAGATGGACTGCTGACCCGAACCGGAAACGGAAACCGGAAGGAGTAAATCGAAAGTGCTGTGACAGCGTGTCAGAATAGAAAGTTTGAGTTATTTTTCTGTTAAATAAATACGTCAGCAGTCCAGCCGTCCCCTTTGTCCTTTTCCTTGCCCACACGAACTTAATACACTGAAACCCGAAACCCGGGAAGTGGAAACCCGGGAAGGAAGAAGGACCGCCGCCGCAGCCATGCAAAGCCCGTCCTCCACGCCGCTTGCGGACGTCATCGCTGGAGTTGGGCGATGCCGGTTGGCCCTTCGCGATGGCCCAACAGCTCCGGGACGGTGCGGTGCGTACATGGGGATGTGGTGGAGTATCCGGTCGTCCCAATTATGATTTAATTCCAGGGACAAAAGCATAGTGTGGAGGTGGCGGTTAGTCCCCACCTCCGGCATCCGATAATTTTGGGAACAAATTGGCCTGCGTTTACGGTTTTATTGGGGTCGTTATGTGCGGATGCCTCTTAAGGGAAATAAGGCACGGAAGGAGACCGCGCGGGTACAGGTGGGGGAAACTGAGCCAGGACCGCTGGGTTCTGCTTCAGGGGAACCGAACGAAATAGGGAGACTGATTCTCTCGGAGCGTGATGACTTTCCTCTGGAGTAGTCTCAGGATCAGACACTAAAACATGCGTTTCAACAGGTCGGCGCCATCGATGGCCAGTCTCTCAATCCTGCCCTCCCGCTCTCCTATCCGTATTTTGCCATTTTAAAAGACCGGTTGTATCGAGTGACCCAAGACGCTCGGACAAAAGTGAATACAACCCAGTTGTTAATTCCAAAGGGCCGCAGGGAAAAGCTTTTTCATGCGGCCCATTCTAATCCTATGGCGGGCCATTTGGGACAGGCCGCAACACTAAATCGCCACATGACCCGTTTCTTTTGGCCGGGCATTCATGACAACGTGCGCAGGTGGTGCGCGTCTTGTCCGGAATGTCAGTTGGTGAACCCACCGGCCACCCCAAAAGCGCCTTTGCGCCCTCTTCCCTTAATGCAGGTCCCCTTCGAAAGAATTGGAATGGACCTCATCGGGCCATTAGAGCGATCGGCACGAGGACATCGCTTTGCATTAGTCATAGTTGATTATGCAACACGATATCCTGAAGCGGTGGCTTCCGCAACATTTCCGCTAAAAGTGTTGCGGATGCCCTGTTTCGTCTTATCTCCCGGGTGGGGGTTCCAAAAGAAATCCTCACCGATCAGGGCACGGCGTTTATGTCATGTACGCTACGCGAACTGTACGGATTGTTGGGCATTAAATCGATTCGAACTAGCGTCTATCAACCACAAACCAACGGCCTGGTCGAACGATTTAATCGCACTCTTAAATCCATGATCCGTAACTTCGTTCACGAAGACGCCAAAAATTGGGATAGGTGGCTAGAGCCCTTGTTATTCGCTGTGCGAGAGGTCCCACAAGCCTCCACGGGGTTTTCCCCCTTCGAGCTTCTCTATGGGCACCAGCCCCGGGGGGTGCTCGACGTACTGAGAGAAACTTGGGAGGAGGGACCATCTCAGGGCAAAAAATAAATTCAATATGTGCTGGACTTGAGAACAAAACTCCACACATTGGGGCGGCTATCAATGGAGAATTTGTTACAAGCCTAGGACCGCCAGAGCCAGCTGTATAACAGGGGAACAAGGTTGCGCAAATTTGCACCGGGAGAGAAAGTACTTATATTACTCCCAACGTCGAGCTCTAAATTAATGGCTAAGTGGCAGGGACCGTTTGAGGTCGCACGACAAGTCGGAGATCTCGATTATGAGGTAATACTGTCCGATAGGAACGGGTCTCGTCAGATCTACCACCTCAACCTCCTTACAAAATGGAATGAGGCAGAATCAGTGATGTTGGCAACGGTGATTTGGGGGAGGATGATCTTGGTCCAGAGGCAAATATCAAACCACAATCCCTCGCCCTGGCTCCAGGTGGAGATCACCTCTCGCCGTCCCAACTCACTGATTTAACTAAATTACAGGCAGAGTTTGCCGACGTCTTCTCGCGCTACCGGGCCTTACTAACCTGATTCAGCACCATATCGAGACCGAGCCGGGCGTGGTAGTTCGCAGCCAGCCTTATCGCTTACCTGAGCACAAGAAAAAAGTAGTTCAGGCTGAATTAGGCGCTATGCTTGACATGGGGGTAATAGAAGAATCCAACAGTAACTGGGCGAGCCCCATAGTTTTAGTTCCGAAAACGGATGGCTCAGTCCGGTTCTGTGTGGATAATCGCAAGGTGAATGCTGTGTCGAAATTCGACGCGTATCCAATGCCGCGGGTTGATGAGTTGCTTGATCAGATAGGCACGTCTCGTTTTTATTCGACATATGACTTAACAAAGGGCTATTGGCAGATCCCCTTGTCTCCATTATCCAGAGAAAAAACAGCTTTCACAACGCCGTTTGGTTTACACCAATTTGTTACCCTTCCGTTTGGCTTGTTCGGGGCACCTGCTACCTTTCAGCGCCTCATGGATAAGATTCTGCGGCCCCATGCTGCATATGCGGCTGACTACCTGGATGAAATCATTATATTTAGTAATGATTGGCAGCGGCATATGAAGCATCTGAGGGCTGTCCTGAGGTCACTGAGGGGAGCGGGGCTCACGGCCAACCCAAAGAAGTGTGCGATTGGGCGTGTGGAGGTAAGGTATCTGGGCTTCCACTTGGGGCATGGACAGGTGCGTTCCCAAATTGATAAGACAGCCGCTATTGCGACCTGCCCACGTCCCAAGACCAAAAAGGAGGTAAGGCAGTTCTTGGGGCTGGCGGGATATTATAGATGGTTTATTCCTAATTATTCGGACCTCACCAGACCTTTGACTGACCTTACTAAAAAGGAGGTGCCAGATACGGTCCAGTGGACGGAGCCGTGTCAGCAGGCCTTTACCCAGGTCAAGGCTGCTCTATGTGGGAGGCTGCAAGTGAGAGAGAGACGGACTGCTGACCCGAACCGGAAACGGAAACCGGAAGGAGTAAATCGAAAGTGCTGTGACAGCGTGTCAGAATAGAAGTCACCATTTGGTGTTTGCAAAGTTTGAGTTATTTTTCTGTTAAATAAATACGTCAGCAGTCCAGCCGACCCCTTTGTCCTCTTCCTTGCCCACACGAACTTACTAAACCCACATTTTTGCACATGGTTCAAAAATAAATTTTGCCGAGTTATAATTCTCGCACAATAGCAGCAGTGATAATGATGGCTTCTGCAACATACACCATGGCATCTGTACATTTTATACCCTAAAAAACAAAGAGAAACACAGGTGTATATAAAATACAGATACATTCTTTATTATGATGCAATGTTCAGAATTAAAATTGTACATAAGTTAACACTGAAATAAATAGCTTAACATTACTAGTGAATAATTAAAAAAAAAATCAGGCTCTACAACATTTATCTAAAATAACAAATACCTCTATGTTTAACAGCTGTCTTCTCATGGGTTTGCATATGTGCCACAACATATGCATACGCTCCTGTTTTGCTGCAAATGTGGCATTTGTAGTTCGGGCCTTCAGAAATTGGGGTTTTCAATGTACCTTCCCTACAAACCGTTGGATGAAGCTGGAAGCAATTAAAAAAATAAGAATTTTATTGTTTACCCACATGATCAGATCAATAACACTTTACAACATTTTCCAAAAGAGTCATGTTCTCTAAAGGTGTAATACACCCTCGTCATTTCAGTAAACTCATTAAATACTCTATTCAGGCTGAAGTGCACCTGTTAAGAGCGGCACAACCAGCACTTTTATGATTCACTAAGCAGTATTAATTCCAGCCACAACTACAGCAGGTGATTTCACTTTATATTGGTGATATTCATGAGTGAACTTAACATTGCAATAAAAACACTTCACAACACACAAGAAATCCTGTTTCCCGTATTTGCTGGCTAACAGTTTACCTATGTGACACTACAACTGCAAACCCCGTCGTTATTGAATTCAACGTTATCTACTTGCGATTTAACAATATACATCTGGCAAATTTTGTTCTTTTAACCGCCAAGTGTTACCCGCAATAACTTTTGCTTACTTAACTTAAGTTTTAATAGATTATCAGCTCCAGAACCAATACTACACAACAAGAAACTGACTTATAAACTTAAATTTAAACATTTATCTCGGGGAAAGTTATTCTCACCGTTGCCACCTTACGAGCTGCCATTTTGCCAACAACATCTCGTTTCTACATCTCACGTGGTTCTGTGTGATTCAGACAACTTCAAGTTACGCCTCCTACTTCGAGTTACGCCCACTTCAAGTTATGCCCCCGTCTTGCAATCTGCAGACGTACACGCTTGCTGCAGACAGCCTATAATCATCATATATTTTACAGGTAACAAACCAAATGATGAGGACAGTAGCTTTTGTGTGCCAGCTGTAGTAAATACAGGAACATAGATACAGTCAGCATGTAGTCATATTTGGGGGCGTGGTGAGAGCGGAGTCGGCGTGGGGGAAAACACAGTGAACATTCTGTGTATTTGAATGACAAAAATGCACATATTGAGCGCTCATTCCCAGATACGTGTAGAACAACTGTAGTCTCTTCTTACAGTTTTTCTCAGTCGCTTTGGTACATTTCTCGAATCAAACTCACAATTTGCAAAACAGTAAGTGCATTTCTCAAAACAATTTGTACAAATAGCAAAACACCATGGATAACCTGCAAAAGCCACTTTCTTACTCAAAATCCTTAGTTCATCTCTCAAAAGTAAATATCTGTGTCAATGAACATGTCAGTGCCATCGAATGACAAGTCCTTGTGTTATAGTTTATGGATAAGTCAGTCAAATTGCTTAGTCATGTTGTCAATATAACAGTGTACTCTGGAGAGATGTTCTGATGTAAACTATGGCAACATTTTGGATGACAGTTACTGTATTGAACAGTATGCCATATGCTTATGTATGCCATATATATCCATTTCAAAAGTAGAAATTTACACATTACTGTATGTGGGATATTGATTGAAAGAGACTGGATAGAATTCCCAGTTTAAACTGTTAATAGTGGTCTGGCCAAAAAACAAAACAAACAAAAAAAAACCTTTACAATGTCATTGTGATATAGAAAAGGAAAAAGAAATATGGGCACAAAGATGAAAATAAGTCAATGTGTAACTCTTGTGTTGTCATCTGTCTATACAGTACATGCTTTCCAATAGAAGATTCATGAGATGAACCTTTGAGCAATTTCAGAGAAATGGTTTATCATTGGTTTATCATCTACATTCTCTTCATTAGTAAAGATTCACTTGCACAATTCATGCCAGATTGACAAAGAAATTCTAATAATAATGTGTAAAGAAAAAGTGTGCTTGGCAGTTTATGACAACTAGATTAACCATTTTGCCTTTAATGACTTATACGATGAACTAAAGACCCGATGTTTTGGGGGGTAAGACTATTGCACAGAAAACTATATAGTACATTTTGAGCAACATGACATTAGCAACTGATAATGTAGGAAACAACAGAGAATTGTACATAATCATTTGCATGGATGTACCAAAGCATTTGCAACTTGTTCAAAGAAATGAGAAACTGCTTTTTGATATGCACAAGTGACACAATGATGTGAGAATTGAACAGGTAGTTTTGAGAATTTCAATTCTGATCTGAGAAATGTAACAAAGCGATTGAGAAAAACTGTAAATATTCATATACATTAGTACATGTCGATATTTGATTCATTGTACAGCCCTAATGTAGATGCATTCATTCAAAATCAGCCAAATTCCGTGACGTTCTGCTTTATACAGCAAGTTCTATTTTTGACTGGATTCCACGATTCAATCCGTGTCGCTTCGCAAACACAGATGGGGTGAATTTATGAATAAAAGTGTAAAAGATTAGACACAAAACCAAGTTGTTACGTATTCTCACGGTTTTTCTTAAGTTGGTATACGGAAATCCTTGGCCTTTTCTAGTGAGTATACAGCGTATTACTGCGTATCACGTAGACTACACTTTATAAAAGTATACTTAAGTGCACTTCTTTTTCACAAGGGTTAACAAGTTTACTTAACTCTTAACGCACCAACAAACCTAAAACACAAAATTGGCGAAATGGTTAATTTCATGCTCAAAATCACACAATATAAACTAAACCCCAAAGCAAATTTTCAAAATACAATAATAAACTAACACAATACACTATGTCTAACAAAACACTGCAAACATGTTTCAAAATCAAATTATTATTCAAACACTAACATGTTCTCTTCCAACAGGAACATTTAGTCAATTATAACACAATGACAAAAAAAAAAAAATCATTAGCTGAAATTACAGAAACTGCATTATTTTATGCTTCAGGTCTGCTCTTACACAATAGACAGTATATTTTATTGATCATAGATTGTGTTTTTCACTGTAGTTTCTTTTGAAGCCTCTCTACATTTTTGTTTCATTGGGTTTAGTAAATGCGTGCATTGTTTCTTTTGCTGCAGAAATTGAATACAAAATATCAATAACCATCTCAGAGTAGCTTTATAAAATGTACAGTTTATGTAAAAGAAAAAAAAGAATACAGACAAAAAATGCATACAGACAGAATTTATTTGCAACAGGACATTAGAAAAGTAGCGAAAACATAAATACAAGAAAAAATATGCAATATAGCTGTCATTTATTTATAAATTATGTCATTATGTGAAAATACTAAATTTACAGAACAGAAAAAGCCACAGTAGTATAAAAAGTAAATAAATAAATGTGATGTAATCTGCCCAAACTTATACTTTTCTAAGATATTTGTAAGTTAGTCTTAGAACATGATGTTCCCTTTCAGTCGGTCCCTCTCGACTCCACGTCGGTGACCGACGAAAATAGTATATTGCTTCGATAGAGCAATCTACTTCAAGTGTAAACTAAAGCCAATGCACACTGTCATGCAATTATTGCATCCAGCTGCCGCTGATCACAGCGTGAGTATAAGAGGCAACAGGTGCAATGCATACCAGCTTTTCGCTTTGGGGCGCTCTGTTAAGAAGTTTAGAAGCCCTCGGTTTGTTAAGAAGTTTACAGTACACCAGCCCTCATAAAAAACTTAACCAAGGTTTTATAATACAAAAAGTGTATACTGTGTTTTTTAGCAGTTTGACTGCAATTTGTATAATGGCAGTTTTACTACAAATAAGTTACCACGTAAAGCTATGGTTAGTGTAACCTGGTTAATTTATGGTTACCATTGTAACTTTGAGTACAAAAATTTTTTTTTTTTTTTGTATCTGCCATGGTTAATGTCGTAATTAAGGGAGCAAGCACTGTCAGGTTTTTTTGGTGCGTTTATCAGTTAAAAAATAATCGTCCAGTCATTTTAAATATGAAGGCTATAGTTTAAATTAATCCGAACTGAATGAATCTGAACGAGTGTGTGCAGGAAGTAGTAGAACATTTGAGTAAATTTGTTGGACTTCTGCTGATGAACAAACAGTGAATTCAGCTTGGGTTTAGCCAATAGCTGGAAAAATGGGAATATGTGGTATTTTTCTGATGCAGAGAGACTGATAATTGTAATCATTTCTTTCTTTCTTTCTTAGAAGTTTGCATTTTATTTTTAAATATGATAAATGTTAAATCGTATTGAAAATATGTGGACAATGGAGACTTCTTTCAGCCATCACAGACCACTACAGATTTAATTAAAATGGGATCATGAATTAACCCCTTCAGGAACTAGTGATGCCAGTTAGTGCAGCAACACTGAATAAGACTTTTGCACACTAAGTAGAAGATTTGTAAGTAATCTAGATTTGTGTGATTTGTACTGCATTGAATTGTTTTGCTCCTCCTACATAATTCTAATATTTACTCGTAATGTTGGGCAAATAGATAAATGGTGTTCATCAATACAATAGAGAGTTACAGACAAAAATTATTGAGATGCGCATCAGCAGCTGCAGTGTCTCTCAGCTGTATCAGTGCAGTCACTGTGACTCTGACTGACGGAGGTTTTTGTACGACTCTTTATCACTGTGTGAACACTGGACCACTGTGTACACTCTGACAGTAATAATCTCATGTATCTTCAGTCTGGACTCCACTGATGGTCAGAGTGAAATCACTGCCAGATCCACTGCTACTGAATCTAGATGGAGTTCCTGACTGGAGGCTGTTTATTAGATATATGAGGAGTTTAGGAGCTTCTCCAGGTTTCTGCTGATACCAGTGTAAGTAGCTGCCATGTATCCCTACATCTATGTTACACTCTATTGTAGCTGTTTGACCGAGCTGGACAGTTTTAACTTTAGGTTGAGTCAAAGTGACTCCTCTGGAGGCTGAAGAAGAGAAAATAAAGTTAGTTAATAGATAAAGTAAAGTTAATAAATCGCTTTTCACAGTCAGACACTGAATACTATGGGCATAAAAAAAATTTTTATTATTATATAGACGTACTATTTTCTTCATTCTATTTATTTGTATTTATTTTTAACTAACACACCTCTTAGAATAAAAATACCTGCATGTTCAATGTCAAGTAAATAAATAAACAAACAAGCAAACAATCATGGGTGTAACCTACACATGATAATTGTATAAAAAGCATATATTTTAAAAATAATATCATTAATTTCATGAATATCAAGGACTTTCACAAATCACAAAGAATAGCATGCAAATATTATTATGTCAAGTCAAGTCACCTTTATTTATATAGCGCTTTAAACAAAATACATTGCATCAAAGCAACTGAACAACATTCATTAGGAAAACAGTGTCAATAATGCAAAAATGATAGTTAAAGGCAGTTCATCATTGGATTGAGTTATGTCATCTCTGTTCAGTTAAATAGTGTCTGTGCATTTATTTGCAATCAAGTCAAGGATATTGCTGTAGATGAAGTTTCCCCAACTAAGCAAGCCAGAGGCGACAGCGGCAAGGAACCGAAACTCCATTGGTGACATAATGGAGAAAAAAACCTTGGGAGAAACCAGGCTCAGTTGGGGGGCCAGTTCTCCTCTGACCAGACGAAACCAGTAGTTCAATTCCAGGCTGCAGCAAAGTCAGATTGTGCAGACGAATCATCTGTTTCCTGTGGTCTTGTCCTGGTGGTCGTCTGAGACAAGGTCTTTACAGGGGATCTGTATCTGGGGCTCTAGTTGTCCTGGTCTCCGCTGTCTTTCTGGGATGTAGAGGTCCTTTCTAGGTGCTGATCCACCATCTGGTCTGGGTACGTACTGGATCCGGGTGACTGCAGTGACCCTCTGATCTGGACACAGACTGGATCTGGTGGCTACGGTGACCTCGGAACAAGAGAGAAACAGACAAATATTAGTGTAGATGCCATTCTTTTAATGATGTAGCAAGTACATAGGGTGTTATGGGAAGTGTTTCCGGTTCCGGTTTACCTAATTAATGCAGCCTAAAAATCCTTTAACGGATTTGGATAATAAAAGCATATTAGTATATTATGTGTATGCCAGGTTAAAGAAATGGGTCTTTAATCTAGATTTAAACTGCAAGAGTGTGTCTGCCTCCCGAACAATGTTAGGTAGGTTATTCCAGAGTTTAGGTGCCAAATAGGAAAAGGATCTGCCGCCCGCAGTTGATTTTGATATTCTAGGTATTATCAAATTGCCTGAGTTTTGAGAACGTAGCGTCATTCAAATACTGAGGTGCTAAACCAGTCAGGGCTTTATAAGTAATAAGCAATATTTTAAAATCTATACGATGCTTGATAGGGAGCCAGTGCAATGTTGACAGGACCGGGCAAATATGGTCATACTTCCTGGTTCTAGTAAGAACTCTTGCTGCTGCATTTTGGACTAGCTGTAGTTTGTTTACTAAGCAGGCAGAACAACCACCCAATAAAGAATTACAATAATCTAACCTTGAGGTCATAAATGCATGGATTAACATTTCTGCATTTGACATTGAGAGCATAGGCCGTAATTTAGATATATTTTTTAGATGGAAAAATGCAGTTTTACAAATGCTAGAAACGTGGCTTTCTAAGGAAAGATTGCGATCAAATAGCACACCTAGGTTCCTAACTGATGACGAAGAATTGACAGAGCAACCATCAAGTCTTAGACAGTGTTCTATGTTATTACAAGCGGAGTTTTTAGGTCCTATAATTAACACCTCTGTTTTTTTTCAGAATTTAGCAGTAAGAAATTACTCGTCATCCAGTTTTTTATATCGACTATGCAATCCATTAGTTTTTCAAATTGGTGTGTTTCACCGGGCAGCGAAGAAATATAGAGCTGAGTATCATCAGCATAGCAGTGAAAGCTAACACCATGTTTCTTGATGATATCTCCCAAGGGTAACATATAAAGCGTGAAGAGAAGCAGCCCTAGTACTGAGCCTTGAGGTACTCCATACTGCACTTGTGATCGATAGGATACATCTTCATTCACTGCTACGAACTGATGGCGGTCATATAAGTACGATTTAAACCATGCTAATGCACTTCCACTGATGCCAACAAAGTGTTCAAGTCTATGCAAAAGAATGTTGTGGTCAATTGTGTCAAACGCAGCACTAAGATCCAATAAAACTAATAGAGAGATACACCCACGATCAGATGATAAGAGCAGATCATTTGTAACTCTAAGGAGAGCAGTCTCAGTACTATGATACGGTCTAAATCCTGACTGGAAATCCTCACATATACCATTTTTCTCTAAGAAGGAATATAATTGTGAGGATACCACCTTTTCTAGTATCTTGGACAGAAAAGGGAGATTCGAGATTGGTCTATAATTAACTAGTTGTTTGGGGACAAGTTGTGGTTTTTTGATGAGAGGTTTAATAACAGCCAGTTTGAAGGTTTTGGGGACATATCCTAATGACAATGAGGAATTAATAATAGTCAGAAGAGGATCTATGACTTCTGGAAGCACCTCTTTTAGGAGCTTAGATGGTATAGGGTCTAACATACATGTTGTTGGTTTAGATGATTTAACAAGTTTATACAATTCTTCCTCTCCTATAATAGAGAATGAGTGGAACTGTTCCTCAGGGGGTCTATAGTGCACTGTCTGATGTGATACTGTAGCTGACGGCTGAATGGTTGCAATTTTATCTTTAATAGTATCGATTTTAGAAGTAAAGAAGTTCATAAAGTCATTACTGCTGTGGTGTTGTCAACTGTCAACATGTTGTCAAATGTCAACACTTGTTGAGGCTTTATTTTTCGTAAATTTAGCCACTGTATTGAATAAATACCTGGGGTTATGTTTGTTATCTTCTAAAAGAGAAGAAAAGTAATCGGATCAGTTTTTAATGCTTTTCTGTAGGATATGTTACTTTCCCGCCAAGCAATACAAAATACTTCTAGTTTTGTTTTCCTCCAGCTGCGCTCCATTTTTCGGGCTGCTCTCTTTAGGGTGCGAGTGTGCTCATTATACCATGGTGTCAAACTGTTTTCCTTAACCTTCCTTAAGAGTAAAGGAGCAACTTTAATTAAAGTGCTAGAAAAGAGAGAGTCCATAGTTTCTGTTACATCATCAGGTTGTTCTGAGGTTTTGGATATGCTAAGGAATTTGGATACATCAGGAAGATAACTTAAAAAGCAGTCTTTTGTGTTAGAAGTGATGTTTCTTCCATACTTGTAACAAGAAGTAGAATTTACAATTTTGGCTATATGAAGTTTGCACAGAACTAAATAATGATCTGAGATATCATCACTTGGCTGAATAATTTCAACACCATCAACATCAATTCCATGTGACAGTATTAAATCTAGAGTATGATTTTGACAGTGAGTAGGTCCTGAAACGTGTTGTCCAGTGTTGGGAAAGTTCACTTTCTTAATGAACTAGTTCAAAGTTCAATTCACACATTTTAAAATGAACTAGTTCAGTTCATAGTTCAAACTACAAAATTTTGAACTAAAGTTCACAGTTCCAAAAATCAACTAGTTCATAGTTCTTTTTTTCCATACGTTGCTGCGAGATATTATTTTTTTAAATTATTGCCACAGCCGCATATAGAATCACAGACAGCAATTATTTTATCAGTTTTAACAATGAAGCTATGCGTCAGATTTCATCTTCATATCCAATTTTGAATCCTTATCCAACCAGGGTTTACATTAGCATTGAGGGGACAGCATTTCCCCATTGTTGCTTTAATACTTTGTCTCCCATTCTCACCGACCTTGTCATAAACATCATAAAATTCTTTTAAATGATCATACGCCTTCTTGCTACATGCTGCTGTCGTTTGCTGGTAGTTTTTTTTTGATGACGCGTCACGCATGGGCGGACGGCGGTGCGATACTGGTGGCTGGTGTTGCCAGATTGGGTGTTTTTCCGCTACATATTAAGACCCGTTTACGGTGTGTTTTAGCCGGATTTTCGCCTGGAAGGCTCTCTAGAATTCTGCCACCCTATTGAATGAAGTTAACCTGAGAGAGCGTGCCGTTCACAGACACCAGAATGAACGAGTTCACAGAACGAGTTAATACAGCACGTTCAGTTCACGTTCGCCCAAAATATGAACGAGTTCATGAACTATCGTTCAATGAACGCGTTCAGGCACAACACTGGTGTTGTCTAACCCCAGTAGAGTTCAGAATGTCTATAAATGCTGATCCCAATGCATCTTTTTCATTATCAACATGGATATTAAAATCACCAACTATTAAAACTTTATCTGCAGCCAGAACTAACTCGGATATAAAATCACCAAACTCTTTAATAAAGTCTGTTTGGTGCCCTGGTGGCCTGTATACAGTAGCCAGTACAAACATAACAGGGGATTTATCATTAACATTTGTTTCTCTGGATAATGTTATATGAAGCACCATTACTTCAAACGAGTTATACTTGAAGCCTGCCCTCTGAGAAATCCTGAAAACGTTGTTATGAATTGAAGCAACACCTCCACCTTTGCCTTTTAGACGCGGCTCATGTTTATGTAAATTTATAAAACTACTTGTACCTTCACTGCTTATGTAAGGGAAAGTTCACCCAAAAATGGAAATTGTGTCATCATTTAGTTTCCCTGAAGTTGCAAACCAATGAGTTTCTTTCTTCTGTTGAGCAAAAATATGATATTTTGCTGAATGTTGGTAACCAAACTGTTTCTTTCAGGTATACCTTTTTTATGATACAGATGTAATATTTTCTTCATTCTATTTAGTTGTACGTGTTCATTTTTATTTAACTTTTTTATACACAATACCCTGTTGGGTCAGTTTAATGGCTGCACTTTGTTCAGAACTATGTTCCATCATTTTAAGACAAATGGATTTGTTGTGTTATCATATCTAAGAGATTATAAGCTAGATGATTTTTTGGGGTTTGTATCAAATGTTATTTGAATTTTATGCATGATAAATTTGTTTATGAATAAGTTATTTAAGAGTTATTTTGAGTTAGATGCCAAATGCTCTCCTATTCAAATTTGACATTGAAGCGGTGAATACAACATATTTGCTCACCGGCAACTATAGTAACCGCATATTAAAATATGATTTTCAAGAAAATAAACAAACACCTGGGGAAAAATAAATGCATGTTCACATAGGACACTATTAACATGACTATATACATGAATCCATTCAGAAAAAATTGGGCACAAATGGGATGGTGATCGATTAAACCTTGTTTATGTGAAGTTTTGTTGTTCTTGTGCTCCAATTAGAGCCTGGGATTCACAACAGCCTGTACAGTATATATTTACAGTATATATTAACAATTGTATCTTGATTCTTTTGTCTGAAGATGCAGGTTATTTTGTGAATTAATATGATTGAGTTGCATACATGAAGAACAGAAGTATATTTATGAGAAACTCCACAACATCCTCATGATAAAAGAGGTCAAAGGTCACCTCAGACGTCACAGTTCATGAATTACTGTATATTTCTTTAGAAAGTTCAAAATCAGCACACAGCTAGAGATAGGGGTTTAAAGTCAAAGTGAATCATGTCTATTATAAATGAGATGAATAAACTTTTTAACTGATTATGAAAATAACTAAATTATTTTTCAGTTAATAACAAACATTTAGAAAATTTTTTGTCTTTGCTCTTACTTTTTGAAAAGCATTTTTTAAACTAAATGACCGAGTGTAGAAGTGTTGTTTCTCTCTCTGCTGGAGTGTGTGTTCACTCGAGTGGAGTAGAGGTTTTTGTACGAGTGTTTCATTAGATTGTATCACTGTGGTGGACTTTCGGTGGAGGAACTAAACTGGTGCTCGGTAAGTCTGTCTCTTTTAACTGTCTTGGTTAAAAAAGTATTGAAATGTATAGATTTTAACATTTTATTTATTTTATCATCACATTTAGAGTTTCAAAAGAACTGAATTAAACTCTCAGGAAACAAACATTGTCCAAAACACATTTCCATGATGTGTCTCACTTTGAGTTTTATCAGTTCATTTTATTTCATATTTATTTCCATTAATGTTTACACTTCATATAAAGTTCATATTTTATTATAGATATTATGCATGGAAAACATCAAAATGTAAATAGTTACTTTTTGTAGTTCAGTCAATGATTTTGAATCTCTTTTGTTCATACCATGCTTCAAAAACTTACAAAATACTAAATATGTGAATGTTTAGAAAAGTTGATTCAATTGTTTTTATTATTATTATTATTATTATGAAATAATTTGCATTTGGTGTGAGATATAGTAATAAAATATCAGCTTGAAACTTAGATTTTGAAAAGTGTAAAAAAATATTTAATAGTGTAAGAACATTTCAAGTTCAAGTAAGACAATGTAAGAACTTTATGATGAGATTTGAGACTATACTGGAATTAAAGCGTTCAGTGTCTTTGTACAGTGTCAGCATTCATGTACATCGTTTCATTTTATGAGGTTTCATTTAAATGCATGTAGTGATTATATATAGTTTGTATATTGTGTATTAATCAGCTGTAGTGATGTTGAATAAGATGAATGATGAGACTGTAGTGTTTTGACTGCACTCCTCATGTCTGCTGCTGAAAGTCCTGTTGAAATGCTGTGAATGCTGCAGGGCAGAAGAGTGCTGGAGCTGCAGTGTGTTTTCTCTGTGTTTGTGAATGTGTTGTGTTTGTCTCCTGCAGCTGGTCCCACAGTGAAGCCCTCAGTGTCTCTGCTGCCGCCCTCTTCTCTGCAGATCTCTGGAGACTCAGCCGCACTGCTCTGCCTGCTCAGCTCTTACTCTCCACAGGGGGCGCTGGTGAGCTGGACACTGGACGGCTCAGAGGTCACCGAGGGGGTTGTGACCAGCGCAGAGAGTGAGCAGGACGGCCGCTACAGCCGCAGTAGTGTCCTGACCCTCAGCAAAGCACGCTGGGAAGCGGGAGAGCAGTACGTCTGCAGAGTAACACATGATGGAGCTCCTCATGAGGCCTCGTTCCACAAGAGTCGCTGTTAGTCGCTCGCAGTGCTGATGTTTCTCCAGTGAGCGCTGCTCTCTCCTGAAGATGAGTGTATCTGAGTGTCCTGTGTCAGGCAGGATTCACATGAGTCTAGTGCTGCAGCTGTAGTCATTTACAACTCAATACTGAAAGAGAGCTCTAGTGTCAAAGCACTGGCTGATCTTTCAATCTGCTGTGTTTGCTGCAACATTCAATAAAGCTTCTCAACAAACTCCATTTGTGTCGGACAACATCATTCAACTAACAGATGAAGATGCATGTAGTGTTTGTGCAGGTGTTTTTCAGAAGCTCGATCAGTAGCAGTAAATCTAGTCAAATAAAGCTCTTGGGGTTTGAACATGGTCTCTGGAGACAGAGCTGCTCTATTCTGAGAGGATCACAATCACTCCACCCTGACAATGCAAATGAGATTTTCAGCTCACACTCCCAGAATCACTGTTTGACTGTTTGGTTACATGATCTGGACTGAAACACACCAGTTTCACTTCTGCTGTAGACCTGCAGCACACAGACAAACTCATTATTACATTTCAGGTTTTTTTTTTTTTTTTTTTTTAATTGCTAACATCCTTTTTCCAATCTGTAGTCACATTTTCAAAACACTATACACATTTAGCACAACATCAGTCTGTGGTGACCATATCTTTAGCAAAATTAATTTTGTTTTCACACAATATTCAGTTAATTAACACATTTCTAAAATGCTTACATTTTCTTTTCACATAAGCTATACCTTATACCAAAATCATAGATCTTTATTATCTTTTTTTTTTTTTACAAATGCTTAAACACAGCATGACAGAAATGAAAACCTAATGTTACAAACTTTAAATATAGTGTAAAGCCTCTACTTCTGCAACAACATCAACTCAAAAGTATTGGAAAATATCTCTTTATAAAATATTGTAACAACTGATAAGCAATTTTAAGTAACAGATCACTAAAATATTTAAAAATAGCTGATTCTATTCTCAGTTGGAAGAATAGTCAGGTGTTGAGGGTCTTTACATTACATCAACATAAAGTAAAAAAGACCTCTTTAAATTGGTTTTGTGGATGCAGAAGGAGAGGAGTAGTTGTATCAGAAGAAGAGAATTCAGACTGCAAGCACAATTCCTGCTTTACACTCACATTGCAGTTCTAAAACACATGGTTTTTTCAAACCACTACACACAATTCTCTGCATTTCGCACAATTTTATGGCAGAAAAATCACTTGTTTTCACAAGGAACACACTACCATTCAAATATGCACACTGACTCATCACATGGGCAAACACTTGTCACACATTTTTACAATTGCAAAGAGAGCTTTAGCATAAAACGGCAAAAAGTGAGCTCTTCTGTTTTGGAGCAATGGATGCCAACAATGGAAACAGAGCCAGAGCCAGAGGAGTGAGAGTAAGAGGAGGAGGAGGAGGACAAGGACGAGGAAGGCCAAGGACCATAATCTTTAATGAGATCCGAGCCACTTTGGTTGAACATGTGGTCAACCATTGTCTAACAATGAGGGAGGCTGGGCAAAGGGTACAGCCAAATTTGAGCAGGTACACTGTATCATCCATCACGGGAGCTTTCCGAAATGAGAATAGGTAAGAAATCTACTCACACTAGAAAATTGCATTACTGGAAATCAATACAGTGCTCAATGAGTACAGTAGCACAGAATTACCTGTGGACTGTTCTGTGGGACTGTAAAAATAAAGTATGTTTCAAGTATTTGGGAAATGTATTCCTACTTTGTATTCCTACACAGTATTTACAGTATTTTACTATTTGTTTGGCAGAACTGAAAGAGTACCAAAGGTGGTCTCCTGAACAGGAAACTGCAGTCATGAACATGGTCTTAGAAAATAATGGCATAACAAGATATTTCCAAATATTGATAGGGTAAGCTTATCAACACTGGACTGTGTCTTGCGCAGAAATAATCTGAGGATGAAGCAGGTCTACAGGGTGCCATCTGAACGCAATTCAGAAAGAGTCAATGAATTGCGATATAACTATGTGCAAGTGAGTCCTATACAATCCCACAATTGATGCATACTTTCAACAGATTGGATTCAGGATTCAACCTCACAAAAAGACGAAAGAGGGGAAGGAATATCATCGGCCAGTGTGCCATTGTTGAAGTCCCTGGCCAGCGCGGAAGATTGCTGTGTGCAGTGATTACCCACCACGGCATCATCCATCACCATGCAACCCTTGATCCCTACAACACTGCCCATCTGATCACATTCTACACAACACACTCATTCCCCCAGACCAGATAGACGCCCCAGAGCAGGTACGTTGTCATTTGGGACAACTTAAGTTTCCACTGGGATGCTCGGGTTCGTAACTGGTTTACTGCCCACCCACGCTTTTTAGTTGTTTATCTCCCTCCATATTCCCCATTCCTCAATGGAGCTGGACTCACCATGCTAGGAGATATTTCTCCCTCTGCTTGTCCAGGAAAAACATTGCTTGTGATGTGGATGAGGTGCTGTGGCCAGACCGAATACGAAAAGAGGATGCAGCATAGTTTTTTGTTACTGTAACTGTATACAGTAAATTCTTCTGTTGTTTTGTATGTAGACCACTGTATGTGCAACTTTGCTTTGGTTGGAATGTACACTGTACATTGTTTTTGTTGGAAAAATAAAATATATTTGTTACCGTGTATTTGTGTGTTCTGACTATAAAAACTATTTTATATATATGTAACAAAAGAAAACTTCACAATCATGGGAAGGAGGCGGGAACCGGCGGACATTTAAATCAAACTTTAATAACCAAATAAACACAAAACAGGGTGACAGCTCCTCTCAGACGACCTCCACGCACAAACAAAACCAAAACACAAACTAAAATCCAGCCCTGGTCCTCTCTCATCCTTCACTGTCGTTGCTCCTCTTTTGTATCCTTCTGATCTCCTCCGTGGGACTCGAGACCAGCGAGTGGAGCAGGTGTCACTCAGGTGCCCCACTTGTCACATACCTCCATCGCCCCTCGCAGGTCAGGGGTACCCAGAAGACTGCGCTCTACAAAATGAAGCATTGCTTGGTAACTGGTCAACAAAGTATTGATAGTTGTGTAAATATTGTCATACTAACAGTTGTCTGAAATTTGGGTTGATTGTAATCCATTACATACCTTTCTTTTGAAGTTATCTGACATTATCAAGATGAATTTGTTTTGATAGTTTAACTCTAAGTTATTGCCATGTTTTATTACCATTTTCTAAACTAGAGTGGATAAACTGTGATAATGTGTTTGTCTGAGTAAATTTTGGTTTGACCATATATATATATATAAGGCTATGCAGTGTTATTTTACATTTGATTATTCTGTTTCTGTACCTGGACACCTACAAACTATAAAAAAACTTAAAGGGTAAGTTCACCCGAAATGAAAATTACCCTGTGTTTTACTCACCCTAGAAGCATTCTAGGTGAATGTGACTTTCTTCCAGATGAATCCAATCAGAGTTATATAAAAATTTGTCCTGGCCACTCCAAGTCTTTCAATGGGGGTAAGTGGGTGTTTGTTGCCAACAGTTCAGAAGACGTGAAATAAAGTGTGTGCATCTGTAATAAAACGTCCGTGCTCCAGGAGGTGAATAAAGGCCTACTGTAGCAAATCCAGGCATTTTTGTAAGATAAATATCCAGACTTCAAACGTAATAACCATTTTTCTCTCACTTCCGCTGACTATTCTTGGAATTGTGAGTTTACATCTTTCATCAGACTTTATCTACGGTGGCCCAGTAGTGCCCAACACAACGACATTAAAAAAGCAAACATAAGCTCACAACACAAATACATTAACCCACAACACAACGAAATTCTCACAACACAACGAAATTAAGCCACAACACAACGAAATTCTCACAACACAACGATATTCTCACAACACAAATACATTAAGCCACAACACAACGGAAATGCTCCCGACCACTAGGGGGCAGTTGGTCTGCAGAAACGGGCAATAGACTATGTATTTCCTGTGAAATCTCAGGGCGAATAAAAGGTTCCTGTCTTTATTCTGCCGTAGTATGATTGCATTACCAGCTGCAAACTTTTATCCATAAACGATGAATATTAAATAATATTTATACATTTTGCTATAATACAACAAATTAAGTATACCACAGCAATATAATTATTTAATGAAGAGTTCCATAAAAATCTGTGAGGGTGGTTTACACAGCTATTACTGTGACCCGTTTTGTGAGGCTCCTCAAAGGTTTTTCACACTTCTTCCCTGGATGTAGAAACTCGAAATAAGTGGATTCAAATTAGTAATGTTAGATGTAAGGATTTCAACATCACTTCTGATACTTCAGTCTGCAGGCGCCTCTTCAAGAATGACAACAGCATGCGAATCTACACTAGGAAAGATCTAAACCTTTATTACTATATTAACGAGCACAATGTAGGCCTATTGTGAATTTTTTAATTGTCATTATTTATTTTTTGTCGCTGTGGTTGCC
This sequence comes from Carassius carassius, assembly GCF_963082965.1. NCBI lineage: Eukaryota > Metazoa > Chordata > Actinopteri > Cypriniformes > Cyprinidae > Carassius > Carassius carassius. The sequence continues at coordinate 21,648,622 of NC_081797.1, read as the reverse complement.
TGTTTGTTTAAAAATCCCTTCCGTGGATCAAGGCAATACGTGTTAATAGATGAGTAACCCAAAAATATAAAAAATAATGCTGTCATCATATACTCAACATTATGTCGCTGTAAACCATTATGGCTTGCTTTGTTCATTGGCATACAGAAATGTTGTAAATAATGTTACCGTCAGTCAGCTATCTAGATAGACCCCACAGAATAAATTCAGAACAGTTTAGAATGACACGAGGGAGAATAAGCTAAAACCCCAGCTAAAATATTTTTACAGACCTACCTTTTTTCCACTTGTATGTCAATACATTATACATTTTAAGTATCCTTCAGGTTCAGTGTAGGCAAACAAACTTTTTACATTGTTTGGTGTGTATTTTCTGAAAACATGTCTCATCCAATCTAGACTTGAGAAGTAGATCCATTTAATGGCCTTTTGGAGAGTTATTGAACCTGCATTCCACATGGTTCGTGTGACCAGAGCAAGGACAGCTAAAGCGAGGAGAGAAGTTGGAATAACAAGCAATGCAATGGTAAATATTGATATTGTATTTTTTGTGACAGAGAAAGAAAATGTTATATTTATTTTCACTTTTTGATGCACACGTTACATGCATGTATTATAATTATTTAACATTTATTTTGACAGTGTCAGTCTCTGTAGCCCTTCGATGAGTTCCTCCTCTTCATGGTCCACCTTTCAGTCGATCTTCCACAGAGAGATCTGGCCTTACACAAAAAACATGGGATGGATTCATTTGGTTTTATTTGTACAGACTACAATATAAAATGTAAATTAAATATTATGTAAGTGCAAATATATGTAACTTTAATATGTTTTCTTGCTCACCAGTGTAATGTAAACATGTAAATATCCACACTTAAATTTTTGAAACTTACAGTTAAAAAAGTGATACAGTTTTAATAGTTATGTAAAATACAAATACTAATAACTATGACAGTGTAATGGTGTGTTACTATATTTTTTGTAACACTACTATATTTATAACACTTCTGCCACTTCTGCCACTTGAACTGGACTGATAGGTCAGGCAGATCACTGGTGACATCACTGTAAACATTATCCTGAGATGAAAAACAATGGTATAGTGTAAATTGACCATTAAGAAAAATAAAAAAATGTCCACCATCATTACAAGTTGCATGCATAATGAATAGAGCCATAATCATTATGATTGTGTTTTTGTCTTTTTTATGTTAGGGCTAATCAAATAGGCATGTTATACATTATGAATAAAAGCAAGATATGAAAAGATGATCAATATCAATATTAGACACTTTCCTCCTACCTTAACCACTCAGCGAGTTTCCTCTCTTGAAAACAGGAACACCATCCCACTGACAGGACCTGGCTTGACTCTCTAGGCATACCAATGGGGCGTGTTAATATTATTAATCAAAGTTGATTAATTATGTCATACATTAAAGAATTTGATAATTCTCTTACTTACCATTGTTCAAGGTTTGTGCCAGCTCTGCTCCCTTCAGTGCAGCTCTGTACAGGAGGAACTGCACTGATTCTCACTTCTGAATAGTGTGCTGTCTGCTACAGTGCTGCAACAGTATGGATGGGAGTCCGTTAAAACAATCTGTGAAGATAATAACATTGGTTTACATACTTAATTGATTTCAGATACATTTTTAATTACTTTCAGTTGCATTTTAAATTATTACATTGTAAATTATTCTATATTTAAAATAAATTATGACAAATAATTCATATTTATATAATGTTACAAACATGCCAATACACTGTAAAGAGATCAGTAATATTTCAAAGGATGTCCCTATCTCTCTTAACCATTTCTGATCTTTTTACTGAATAGCTTTATCATGCTTGTGTTGGGGATCCCTGGAAAACTGCTACATAAATGTGAACAATTAATTCAATCTTCAGTTTACAGATAATACAATTTGAAAATAACTGTCAGACTAAAACCCCGTTCACACAATGAATGATAACTATTAAGATAACGATAGAGTCCACAGCAGCGAACGATATAATCTGTTTATTCTAAGCGCGCACACGCTCGTCCGCTGCTTTACATTCTCGAGCTCGTTATAGCAGGATTCTGATCGGCTGTCAATGTTTTTAATCGTTCATCAGCTGGAAAAAAATAGTTCTTAAAGTGATTCCAATGATATTGTTTCTCTATGTCTTTATCATTATAGCTGTGGTGTGGACTCTTTTTTTAAATAGTGAGAACGATTTTTAAAACTAAATATCTTTATCGTTTTCTTTATAGTTTGGTGTGAACGGTCCTTTAAGATTTATTACGATACATGGCAATCTAAAAATGGCAACAGTATTTAAAATATTTTATATCAAGTGTAGAAGTTCCTATCACACCAAACACCTATCAACGTGGATTACTGGGAGTCCTGCTGTTATTTCTACTATCTCTTACGAGTTATAAAAAGATGAGGTGGACGGAGTTTAAAGCTAAACTAACTTAGCCCTGCTATTTTTGAGCTGATCAAGTCAGTGCAGCAGCGTTATCCAACCTTATTAACTAGATTTGCTAGAAAACGATAGAACAATACTCACCCTAAAGTTGTTGATGTAACGTTTAATGCCCTTCTCCGCGTGATGAAATTCATTTACAGTCATCAGGGGAAGTTCTTGTAAGATGAAGAATCTTCTCCTCTTGTCAATTTGAAAGCTCTACGGAAAGAGCAATGGTTTCCCTGCACAGCACCGGATTTAAATAAGCCCCCTGAGGAAAAACATTGTGTACAAGAGCAGAGCTAAACGGTCCAAATTGGAAATATTATCAATTTATTTTTTGCTCGATTCATGAATCGATACATTAAGATTATCAGGATATCAAAACATTTAATAAAAACACGTTTTTCATTTAAAAATCAATTACACATATTAAGTTACACATACGTCTCGATGAAATATCGGTGTTTAACTTTCAACACTGCCCCCTAGTGGTCGGGAGCACTTCCGTTGTGTTGTGGCTTAATTTCGTTGTGTTGTGGCTTAATTTCGTTGTGTTGTGAGAATTTCGTTGTGTTGTGGCTTAATGTATTTGTGTTGTGGCTTAATTTCGTTGGGTTGTTGCTTAATTTTGTTGTGTTGTGAGAATTTTGTTGTGTTGTGGCTTAATGTATTTGTGTTGTGGCTTAATTTTGTTGTGTTGTGAGAATTTCGTTGTGTTGTTGCTTAATTTCATTGTGTTGTGAGCATTTCGTTGTGTTGTGAGAATTTCGTTGTGTTGTTGCTTAATTTCGTTGTGTTGTGGTTTAATGTATTTGTGTTGTGGCTTAATTTCGTTGTGTTGTGAGAATTTCGTTGTGTTGTGGGTTAATGTATTTGTGTTGTGGCTTAATGTATTTGTGTTGTGGCTTAATGTATTTGTGTTGTGGCTTAATTTCGTTGTGTTGTGAGAATTTCGTTGTGTTGTGGGTTAATGTATTTGTGTTGTGGCTTAATGTCGTTGTGTTGTGAGCTTATGTTTGCTTCTTTAATGTCGTTGTGTTGTGCACTACTGGGCCACTGTATTTATCAGATTCACAACTGCAAGAAATACAAGTCAGAACTGTGAGATGAAACAAAGTCAAATTACCCTTTACCCTTTATATTCCATGGCAGAAATAAGCTTTTATTGGTTCCACGTGTAAGAGGGAAAAACAAACAAACAAACATAAAAATATACAGTCCAGCGCACATTCTTACCCCTCGCTTACCTCTTCTTCTCTCTTACCTATCTTCTTCTGATCCAACTACTCCTCTTCCTCTCTCAGACATTATTTTCCCTCTCTCTGATTCTTTGTGTTGTTCTGCATCCACAAAACCAATTCAAAGAGGTCTTTTTTTTACTCTACATCTACTGTTGATGTAATGTAAAGAGAATCAACACCTGACTATTCTTCCAACTGAGACTAGAATCAGCTATTTCAAAATATTTTAGTGATCTGTTACTTAAAAATGCTTATCAGTTGTTACAATATTTTATATAGAGATATTTTTTAATACTTCTGAGTTGCTGTTGTTGCAGAAGTAGAGGCTTTACACTATATTTAAAGTTTGTAACATGTCTTCATTTCTGTCATGCTGTGTTTAAGCATTTGTAAAAAAAGATAAGAAAGATCTATGATTTTGGTATGGGGTAAGCTTGTGTGAAAATTAAATTTAGGCATTTTAGAAATGTGTTAATTTACTGAATATTGTGTGAAAACATCATGAATTGTGTTGAAGGTATTATCACAACAGAAAGATGTGTCTAATTGTGTTTAGAGTTTAAAAAATGTGAGTACAGATTGGACAAAAGGATTTTAGCAATTGAACAAAAACACAGTTTTTAGCAATTTACAATATATTTTCATATCTTAAATTGTGTAAAATTGGAACCACTTCAAGTACATTAAGTGTAATTTAATGGCAGCATATATAATATCTTGACCAAAAATACATAATAAATGAAAGATCAGTGAATTGCTATGGCAGAGCTTTTTTTATCAACTTGTAAAACATTTCAGTTATGCTATTGCTATACTATGAAAATTACATTATTGAATATAAGCATCAAAATGCAATTTTCTGAGAAAAAAAACAAGAACAACAACAAAAGCCTGCAAATATCTAAACAAAGGAAGAAACAGAAGAGTTTGTCACTAGTGCATTGTCACTTCTTTGAGTATGAATTGTATTTTCAGCAGCTGAAGACTTGAAATTCAGACACTGTAGTATTTAGAGATTTTATCACCTGTGAAAGGGGAAAAAAAATATATAAAATTAACCAATGATTAACAGTTTTGTATTAGAATTTATATACACATTAGAATTTTTCAGAATTCTTAGAATTAAATAAAAAGATAATGCTTCTTTTGTATTTAAAAGAGCCGCAAAGCAAACAGCGTGTTGATCTTGTGCAGACTGACCACAAGGAGGGTAACGTTATAAATTAAGCTTATTAAATATAGTTGTGGACGAAGCATTACAATCATTTACCTAATAATGAATAAAGCACTAATACAACACTGTAAAAATACTCTGATGCAAGTAAAAGTCCTGCATTGAAAATGTTACTTAAGTAAGTACAGTCAGGAAAATGTATTTTAAGGTTTAAAAGTAAACAGGGACTGTTGTACTATTATTTATTATTATTTTATTATTATTTATCATTAGATTATTATTGCTAGAATGTTAATGCATTGCTATAAAGTTATACATTAAACACTACAAAACTTGAATAATTTTTCTATGTTCTTACACAAAGTACAAATAAAATATACTTAAAGAGAGTAAAATTAAAATGAGTTAAAAATAGATTAAAACTTCACTTTAAGTATGCTTATGTTAAGAATATGACTTAAAAGCTCAACTAAGCATATATTTATTAGCATGTTTTTTTTTAGAAATATATTAAAATGCAGTTTACAAATAAACATGTTGTGTATACAAATGTACAAATGTACTTTAACTATATTTTAATTCATTTATTAGTTTGTCTTTTTCACCTGGGAGCACACAGACAAACCCATTACATTTCAAAGGGATAATGTATATGGAAATGTCAGTAAAAATCATAAAAATATATGATTGTAAACACAGAATCAAGTATTCTGACAGTAATTGTGTAAGAATGTAAATCTTTCTGTGGGTCAAATGGAAAGCATCACGTCCAGACAGCAGAAGTGACTGAATGCAGTCTGTTCAGTTTGATTGACAGGAATCATATATTACATCTAAAACATGATGATCATATTAAACACTGACTCATTATCTTTAGAAATACAATATTTCTGTTAATTTTAGTGATATTGTGTTATTAGTGATTGTGTTGATCAGTGTTGTGTGTGTGTGATTGTGTCGATCAGTGTTGTGTGTGTGATTGTGTCGATCAGTGTTGTGTGTGAGATTGTGTCGATCAGTGTTGTGTGTGTGATTGTGGCGATTAGTGTTGTGTGTGTGATTGTGTCGATCAGTGTTGTGTGTGTGTGATTGTGTCGATCAGTGTTGTGTGTGTGATTGTGTCGATCAGTGTTGTGTGTGTGTGTTTGTGTTGATCAGTGTTTTGTGTATGATTGTGTCGATCAGTGTCGTGTGTGATTGTGTCGATCAGTGTTGTGTGTGTGATTGTGTCGATCAGTGTTGTGTGTGTGTGATTGTGTTGATCAGTGTTGTGTGTGTGATTGTGTCGATCAGTGTTGTGTGTGTGATTGTGTCGATTAGTGTTGTGTGTGTGATTGTGTCGATCAGTGTCGTGTGTGATTGTGTCGATCAGTGTTGTGTGTGTGATTGTGTCGATTAGTGTTGTGTGTGTTATTGTGTCGATCAGTGTTGTGTGTGTGATTGTGTCGATCAGTGTTGTGTGTGTGATTGTGTCGATCAGTGTCGTGTGTGATTGTGTCGATCAGTGTCGTGTGTGATTGTGTCGATCAGTGTCGTGTGTGATTGTGTTGATCAGTATTGTGTGTGTGATTGTGTTGATCAGTATTGTGTGTGTGTGATTGTGTCGATCAGTGTTGTGTGTGATTGTGTCGATCAGTGTTGTGTGTGTGATTGTGTCGATCAGTGTCGTGTGTGATTGTGTCGATCAGTGTCGTGTGTGATTGTGTCGATCAGTGTTGTGTGTGTGATTGTGTCGATCAGTGTTGTGTGTGTGATTGTGTCGATCAGTGTTGTGTGTGTGATTGTGTCGATCAGTGTTGTGTGTGTGATTGTGTCGATCAGTGTTGTGTGTGATTGTGTCGATCAGTGTTGTGTGTATGATTGTGTCGATCAGTGTTGTGTGTGTGATTGTGTCGATCAGTGTTGTGTGTGTGATTGTGTCGATCAGAATTGTGTGTGATTGTGTTGATCAGTGTTGTGTGATTGTGTTGATCAGTGTTGTGTGTGTGTTTGTGTCGATCAGTGTTGTGTGTGTGATTGTGTCGATCAGTGTTGTGTGTGAGATTGTGTTGATCAGTGTTGTCTGTGTGTGTGTGTGTGTGTGTGTGTTGATCAGTGTTGTGTGTGTGATTGTGTTTTAGAGCAGCTGCAGTGTCTCTCAGCTGTATCAGTGCAGTCACTGTGACTCTGACTGACGGAGGTTTTTGTACGACTCTTTATCACTGTGTGAACACTGGACCACCACTGTGGTAACTTAGATCATTAGGATCGAGTCAGTTAGAAATACCAAGGGTTCACACAAAACAAGGGGAGTCCTCCTTTAGTTATGCCGCCCGCAGCTGGAATCAGCTTCCAGAAGAGATCAGATGTGCTAAAACACTAGTCACATTTAAATCTAGACTTAAAACTCATCTGTTTAGCTGTGCATTTATTGAATGAGCACTGTGCAATGTCCGAACTGATTGCAATATATATTTTCACTGGTTTTTTTTTTATTTAATTTTATGTAAAATCATTTTCTTACTGTTTTAAATTCATTTTAAATAAGTACAGTTTTAATAATTTTAAAAGTTTTAAAATTGCTTGTTTTATTCTTGTTATTATTTTTCTTCATTACTATTTTACTTTCTTTTATGTAAAGCACTTTGAATTACCATTGTGTACGAAATGTGCTATATAAATAAACTTGCCTTGCCTTGCCTAACATACAGTACACCGTGTAACTTTTGCCCTATAGCGGTTAAAGGGATCATATGATGCGATTTCAAGTTCCTTTCTCTTTGGATTTTTACAAGCTCTTGGTGCATAAAGAAGATTTGTAAAGTTGCAAAGACTAAAGTCTCAAATCCAAAGAGACATTCTTTATAAAAGTTAAATGTCAACCACACACCCCTAAAATGCACCCACATATCTGTCATTATGTGGGAAGATTTGCATAATGCTGCCCAGATGTTCACGCAAAGAAAGAAGGCAACTTTTATTATCGCTGTTGCCGCCACCGCCATGTTGTGGATACACTGTGTTTCATTGTGAAAGTGAAACTACTTTGTCTGTTCTTTCAAAAGAGGACACAACTAGAAATCAGTGGTTAAGTTGTATCTACAACACTGTTCCAGAACAGTTCAACCCAAATATTCAGATGTGTGCAGCACATTTTATGGAGGACTGTTTCCTGATCCTGGGAGAGAAGTACGTAAGAGAGTCTGTAAGTACATTTACATATTTAAATAATTTGCCAATGATGATTGAAACGCAAGTTTTAAGGAGTCTAGTGTAGGCTTGTTTCTCCAATCATGCAGACAAGTTTACGCAGCGTGTTATGCAACACAACCAGACCGTTCTCATCCCAAGGCGTCATGTACTGACCCTTTTGACATTTCGTCAACATTGTCACGGCCAGCTCGATATCGACCGTAACATAAAATAGGAGCGCTTGCACAGATTGGTTGACTTGCAAGTTTCTTTATTCAAGTGCAAAAATGATACAATACAAAAGAACATAACATAATGTCTAGGGTTTAAATAAAGAGAAAAATAATAATAATCCAAATGGTGAGGAATGATAAATAAGGAAAGAAGAGAAAGTTGGAGTAAATGACTTCTCCGGAGGCTGCCAATCCCCCCAGGTGAAGCGCTGTCAATGGAATCAGTCTATTCATTTATCCTGTCCACAATCAGTGGAAATCGCTCAGCAGGGCTGTACAATCGACCACACCCTCCTGAAGTCATCACGCCACCAGCAGGCAAGAAAAGGAAGCACGGGGTCGTAACACCTCCCTCCTCAAAAAGATTCGGCAACGAATCTAAAAGAAAACAAAAAGAGAAAAATCAAGCTCCACCCAAAGGACCAAACAATGGAATGTTCTAATTGTCCAAGAAGCATCCTCTACTCCACTTTGTTCAACACCTCTGGGCCCTAGAGATGAAAAAACGAGAAGAGAGAAACATACCACAGACATCTCGATGTTACGCTCGGGAAAGGGTGTCAGCTATAACGTTATCTTTTCCTCTTACATGTTTAATTTCCAAATGGAAAGGTTGTAAAATGAGACTCCATCGCATAAGTCGTTGGTTACGATTTCTCATCTGATTTAAGAAAACCAAAGGGTTATGATCTGTATAAACGATGATTGGCGCAGCAATTGACCCCAAATACACTTCAAAATGTTGTACGGCCAACACCAAGGCGAGGGCTTCCTTCTCAATAGTTGAGTAGACCTGTTGATGCCGATTAAATTTCTTTGAAAAGTAACTAACAGGATGTTGAACCCCGTTCGAATCTTCTTGCAAGAGAACTGCGCCCGCACCGCAAGCACTAGCATCAATTGCAAGACTGAAAGACTTTTCAAAATTCGGGGCGGTCAAAACAGGAGCACGTGCCAGCAAAGCCTTACAATTTTCGAAAGCTTGCTGACATGTCTCAGACCACTGAAAATTTATTTTCGGACTCAATAAATCTGTTAACGGTGAAACTACCCTAGCGAAATTCTCGCAAAAACTCCTATAATATCCCACCATGCCGAGGAATCGGCGTAATTCACGCCGAGTGGTGGGGGTTGGAAAACTACAAACGGCTTCTACCTTAGTCCCGATAGGTTTCACACATCCGTTTCCCACTACCTTACCCAGATACGTAACAGTCGCCTTTCCGAATTCAGACTTAGCAAGGTTGATAGTGAGATTAGCCTCAGCTAAGCGGGAAAATAATTCTTTGATCTGGTTAAGATGCTCAGACCAAGAAGAGCTATACAGGACGACGTCATCAAGATACGCATCACATCCGGACATTCCATACAGTAGACGGTTTACCAATCGTTGGAAAGTCGCGGGTGCATTACGAACCCCAAAAGGCATTACTGTGTACTGCAGGAAAGCATCAGGCGTAACGAAGGCAGATAACTCTTTGGCGCGAGTAGTCAATGGCACCTGCCAGTACCCCTTTAGAAGGTCAAACTTACTTACGTATCGGGCAGAACCAACATGGTCGACACAATCGTCAACACGAGGTAAAGGGAAAGAATCTGGTTTTGTCACCGCATTAAGTTTTCGATAATCGGTGCAAAAGCGATATGAGCCATCGGATTTATTTACTAGAACGCAAGGAGAACTCCATGAACTAAAACTGGGTTCAGCCAGGGTATGAGCAAGCAAATAGTTCACTTCTTTCTTTAACAAATCTCGTTTCAGTGGATTAACTCTATAAGCGTTCTGTTTAACAGGACAGGAAGTTCCGACGTCGATGTCATGTTCAATGGCAGAAGTACGACCAGGGACATCAAGGAAAAGAGAAGGAAATGACATCACTAACTCAATGATGTCACTCCTCTCCTTCTCTGTCAAATATGAAAGATGAGAGGACAGGTTAGCAAGGATCTCAGAGTTGTTAAGTCGTCCGTCTACTTTTTCTCGAGAAAGAAGATTCCCATCCTCATCAGCATTCTCTGAAGAATCACCACTTGTACCGCAAGAAAGAGTTGGATTAAAAGAGTCACAAGTGGTTACCACACTAACAGAGACAGAAGGAACAGAAGCTACATAAGATTTCAACAAGTTACTGTGACAAACTTGCACTTTTCTCCTACGGTCAGGAGTATTCAACAGATAATTATTATCTGAAAGGCGTTTAGCGACACTGTAAGGTCCTGTAAACTTTGCTTGAAATGGGTTAGCAGGAAGAGGCAGCAAAGCTAATACCTGATCACCCACCTGAAAATCTCTCAACTTAGCTTTCCTGTCAAAAAGTTGCTGCATTTTTGTTTGAGACTTACTCAGTTTCCTTTTAGCAATAGCTCGTGCCTCATACAGTCTACACCGAAATCCACTCACATAGTCTAAAACGTTTTCAGAAGGCTTAGACGAACGCCACTCATCAGCTAAAACAGCAGTAGGTCCTCGTACTGTATGTCCAAACACTAGCTCATTCGGACTAAAACCAAGGCTCTCCTGGATTACCTCACGTATAGCTAGTAACATCCACGGCAAACCTTCTTCCCAATCCGCATCGAGTTCCACACAATATGACCTTAACAGAGATTTCAAGGTTTGATGGAACCTTTCAAGAGCTCCTTAACTCTGTGGATGATAAGCACTAGAAATATTGTGGCTTACTCTAAGCTGACGCAGGGCTTTGGAGAACTGTTTCGACATGAAATTTAAACCCTGATCAGATTGAATAACTTTGGGAATTCCAAAGGTCGACATGAAATTAGTGAGGGCCTTCAAGACAGACCTTGTAGTGATAGACCTCAATGGATACGCTGCAGGATAACGAGTAGTCTGGCACATAAGAGTGAGAAGATACTGATGACCAGTCTTAGACCGGGGCAAAGGACCAACACAGTCAATGATCAGATGTTCAAAAGGAGTGGAAACAGCAGGAATAGGCTGCAAGGGAGCAACCGGCACTTTCTGATTTGGCTTACTGGTAATCTGACATGTATGACAAGATCGTATATACTTAGCCACATCTCGTTTTACCTTAGGCCAATAAAAGTGTCGCATAACACGATCATATGTTTTCCGTACTCCTGTATGACCAGCAAGTCCTCGATGAGCCAAATTCAACACAGAGTCTCTTACTGTAAGAGGGATTACAATCTGAGTTCTAGGTTCCAGAGAAACATCTTTATGCATGACCTCCGTCCGACAAAGGAGACCATCGTCAAGGAAGTACGAAGAAGAGTGGTGATCAGAACACATCTTAGACCCTGCTGCAGAAAATAAAGGTTTAAGAGTGTCATCACTCTGCTGGGCTCTTATTAAATCCTCTCGAGAGATCTGTAACAAGGAAATCAGAGAACAGCCACCAACATCAGAGAGATCAGCATTAGTTTTTTCAGGAGTGGACATAACCTCAGATGGATCAACAGATTTACTTCGCAGTACCATAAAATCTTTCTGGTCAGAAGACAGCGAAGCACAGGCCTTCAGGTCTTTCTGTTTAGAGCATTCAGACGCATCAGATTCTGGTTCACCTGTATTAACAGTATAAAAGAAAGTGTCATGAAGGGGAACCTCTACAACTTGATTTTCAGACAACGGTTTAGCCATCGATCGAGTAACTGCACAAGCTGGAAACAAATCAGGGAATTCTTTAGGATTTTCGACAGATTTTCTGGGTATAGATACTATTATGGGCGGAGCTGCCACACTACTCTCTCCCCAAACATTCCCCCCAGCTAAATCATTCCCCAGAATAAACGTAATCCCAGGAACTGGAAGTGCAGAACGGACACCAACTACAACATCACCAGATACAATGGCAGAGGAAAGATGGATTCGGTGCAAAGGCACTTCAACAAACCCCATCTCAAAACCTCGTACTAGTACATAGGTTCCAGTCGCAGTTTCAGGAGTTAAAGGCAAAATTCCTTCTAGAAGGAACGATTGGGCAGCTCCCGTATCTCGGAGAAGACGCACGGGTACAGTTTCGTTCGACCCAGGCAATGACACGGTTCCTTCAGTGACAAAAGGGGTATAATCAGAGGAAGTTACACACCGATTGAAAACAGTTTTACCACCTGGAATAGGTAACGGGTGATCTCTCTCATCACGAGTATCATCAATGAATGGCAAAGCAGCAACTAAAGCAACAGGTTTCGACAGTCTTTCTTTCTTCTTAAGAACAACACAGTCAGATATTTTATGGCCAGGCTTCTTACAATAATAGCAAACTATGTCTCGTGAGAGTACAGGCTTACTAGAATGATCAGAAACTGTCGCCTTAACGTTCCTACTCATCACAGGAGACTTAGTCTTCGCTTGAGAGCAAAACTTAGACTTACTCATGTCATTCTTAAAACTGACCGAACTAAATGACCCCCGATGGGTTAACACAAATTCATCGGCCATGATAGCAGCTTCAGAAAGTTTATTCACTTTGTGTTCAGTGATATGTATAGCTACAGCGTGAGGAACACAATGTTTAAACTCCTCCAAGAGCACCAATTCTCTTAACTGTTCTTTAGTGGTAACTTTCATGGAAGTACACCAACGATCAAATAAATTCTCCTTTTCTCTTGCAAATTCAACATAAGTGCAATCATCAATTTTATTCAAATTCCTAAATTTTTGGCGATATGCCTCAGGCACGAGTTCATACGCATGTAACACAGCAGATTTTACAGTATCATACTCACCACTCTGTTCCAGTGTGAGAGCAGAATAGACTTCCTGTGCCTTACCTGTGAAAACACACTGTAATAACAAGGTCCAAAACCTTTTCGGGCATTTTAAAGACAAGGCAACTCGTTCGAAATGATAGAAATATTTTTCTATTTCCCTCTCAGAAAATGGCGGAACTAATCTTACATTTCTATGAACATCAAACACAGGTTCGTGTAATTCACTCGGCTGACGCCGTTCAACGAGAGGCACATCAGCTCGCAAAGCTTCTGCTTGTTTTACTGACCACTCCAACTCCAACTTCTTTAACTGAAATGCTCTTTCATCCCGTTCTCTCTCCAACTCAAGTTCCAGTCTTCGCACAGCTAACTGCTGTTCTCTCTCTTCCGCTCTCTCTTTCACAGCGCGTTCTCTTTCTACCGATCTCTCTTTCGCAGCATGATCCTCACGCTCAGCGCGGAGTTTCGCTGCCTCTAAATACAACTGTTTCTCTTGCAATGACATCTCTAGGAATTTTATCTCACTTTCACTGTCAACTTCACAAGGAGTAGACACAAACGATTCACTAGGAGCAGTAAACTTAGTGCTTACCTCTAAAACTCCTCTGTCAACAAGTGATCGCTTCAAAGTAGTCACAAGTGTTTCCTTCAGCCGCTTATCCTGAGTAGTGAGATCGATACTGAAGCGTTCGGCGATGTGCACCAGTTGCTCCTTTGTACAACTCTCAAGTAAGGTTTCTGAGGGACAAGCGAAGAAATCTTCGAGCACCGAAGACATTTTGTTAGTAAATACACTTAAGCTACAACAAAAAAACAACAACCAGATCACACGCGTGAGACGCTGTTTACCCGAAATACAACTCCCATAAGCCCCTGCTTCAAAGAGGAACTACGTCAGTGTATTACGTAACCTACTCATTCACAAAAATTCCGAAGACTAGCTACAAGTCGAAAACACATTGTAGGTACGAAAAGAAGAACGCACTATACACACACGAGCGCAATTACTTACCAATTTTTGTAGAATGGATTCACTTTTATAAACTGAGAAACTCCAGCTCCTATCTACGAAAACACTAACTAATTTCTACCTAGTCTTCAAAGGTGTACCGGGCTCGGGGCGGCATTAAACGCTGAACTCCGTAACGATCAGTTAAACTGAAAGTCCGAAAGCGTACCCCCTACAGAGAGTTAAATCTCAACCCAGGATAACCCTCAAAAACAAGAAAGACAAAATAATAAACAAAACAACAAACAGTGTTCCGTCGGAAGGATTGTATACACAACCCAGCTGGATACACTCTGACTAACCGGAGTTCTCATTCATAAAGGTAATCACATTACTCACCAAAGGATCGCGGACGAGACCCCAATTTATGTCACGGCCAGCTCGATATCGACCGTAACATAAAATAGGAGCGCTTGCACAGATTGGTTGACTTGCAAGTTTCTTTATTCAAGTGCAAAAATGATACAATACAAAAGAACATAACATAATGTCTAGGGTTTAAATAAAGAGAAAAATAATAATAATCCAAATGGTGAGGAATGATAAATAAGGAAAGAAGAGAAAGTTGGAGTAAATGACTTCTCCGGAGGCTGCCAATCCCCCCAGGTGAAGTGCTGTCAATGGAATCAGTCTATTCATTTATCCTGTCCACAATCAGTGGAAATCGCTCAGCAGGGCTGTACAATCGACCACACCCTCCTGAAGTCATCACGCCACCAGCAGGCAAGAAAAGGAAGCACGGGGTCGTAACAACATCCTACGCACATGGCACCCTCTAGCGTCAATATTAGAAGCAGATAAAAATGGGCCAGAAGGCGCCTCCTAGCGGTCTAACCCTAACCCTAACCCTAACCTTAACCCATAATCTGTGTCTCATATTGATGCTAGAGGGTGCCATATGCGTATGATGTTGACGAAATGTCAAGAGGGTCAGTATATGACGCCTTGGGATGAGAATGCGTTAAACACAACACATAAAAAGTCAGTATAAGTCATTACAATCAGCAATTATGTCCCCACTGGATGCAACAAATGCCTGGTGTGTAATAGGTTTAACTGGTTTTGTCTTGTCGCACCAGGACACGGCATCACAGTATGATAAGTGGCGTAACATTTCCATCACACGCTTGAGGCAAATGTAGAAAATAATGTGTTTATTTATTTTTTTTTTACCTTAAACCACATAAACACATTTCATTACACCAAATACACAGAGTAATGTTCTTTTTTGCAGCATCATATGACTCGTGATCGAATGACTAGTGATTTTTTTTATTACCGATACCAGTAACAGTTATTTGCATGTTTATTTGCCCGATAACCGATATGCAGAACCGATATTTATTAACTGTTATAAAGTAAGTGAAGAAAGAACATACTTAACTTTTTTTAAGAGTTGAAAATTAGCCTTTCATGTAACATTTTACCTTTTATATTACAACAATATAAAACATTTTATTTATAAAAAGCATCAACAGAAACAACACCAATATTAACAATAAAAAATAGAATGTCTAATGTTTTAAAATGGAGAAAATTAATAAAGGACAGGAGTCATATAAACGTAATTTTAAACTACCATTTTAGTAGTGGTAGTAGCCCTTTATTGTCACTAGTCACAAGTACCAGCGAAATTAGCCATCAACCTGTCCATACATACATACAATATGACCAGTGTTGGGGAGTAACTAGTTACATGTAACGGCGTTACGTAATTTAATTACAAAATTATTGTAACTGTAATTAGTTACAGTTACTACGAAAAAATGAGTAATTAAATTACAGTTACTTATGAAATTTTTAACGATTACAAAGGGGATTACATTTGAATATTTACACACATCCACATACAGATTTAACTGATTTCTTTCCCAAATTGCACTGACTATTCTGAGACATACCGCCCTAATAATTTCCGGGATGCGAAAATACAGTCCAGTCATAAAAACGGAATGCCTAACGCGGACGGAATATGCCACATTTTGGATGACTAAATCAAAAGTAGGTCAGTACACTTGAATCAAAACATGACATGGACTAGTGTCTGTGAATATAAAGCCCCGAAAATGCAATATATGACTTGCTCATTCTGCGTGTATGTGGAAATCAGGCGCGGACTGGACACCGGGAGAACCGGGACAATTCCCGGTGGCCTGGAGGCCGATTTTGCCCCACTATTTAATATCATTATTGTATAATTGCCTGCCGAATGTACTAAAGCGATCATTTGCGAATCCGCCATTTGATAATTAAATCTCTAATAAGTCATGAAGTGTTAGTCATGACTCGCGCGCTCTCCGCGCCTCCGCCAAACGGTTTGGATCAGACTCAGAGTAATCAATGCGAGAGAGAGAGAGAGAGAGAGAGAGAGAGAGAGAGAGAGAGAGAGAATAGAGTGGAGTGTGGAAGCACACAGCTGGAGCAGAGAAGCAGAACTACTGTTCAGGGTTTTAGGTCAGTTTCATCTGTAAAGATGCTTTTTTGTCTTTGTTTTTTTATTTTTTATTTAAATCAAGCAGCAGCACGTTGCTCATCAGTCATCACTCAAAATACTATATAAAGGACATCATTATTATCAGTTGTAATGTTACAGTAGGAATTTATCTGAAAAAAATTTCCTATTTTTTTATAGGTTTAGGGGCAGCTACGACAGACAACAACACAACCCTTACGAAAATTAACATTTTAATATTTAACTATAAATCCAGAGAAAATGGTTACTATTGTTTAAATGTGGTAACCAAAAATGTAAAATTATTTTACAAATGTATTTATTTAAAAATAAATACAAATCCATTTGCAAAAAAACAAAAACAAAACAAGGTTATTTTACTTTTATATAGACTAATAAAAGCAAGGTTAATTTTTGTAAGGGAAAAACATGACTCGTGTACAGTATTAGGATTTTTCTATAAAGATATTGTAGTATTGTATTGTAAAGTATAGTTTTGTTCAATCTTGAGTATTAAAGTCATGAGAGAGATGGATAACGGCAAAATAAAGAGACTGAAGAGAAAAATGGAAGTGAAGGTGCAGTTCAGGAGAGAACTTTTAATTATTTTGCATGTCCCCAAATTAAAGATTTAAACCTTTTTTTATGTCAGGTCCATACAAAAAAATAGTTTTGTCCATGAATTTGTTTGTATGAGTTTGAATTTTCCAGTCTGAATTTTTTTCCCAGTCCGCCCCTCCTGTAAATTAATGGCAAAGACATGGTTTCATTTTCTACACATAGGCCTACTGAAGCTCGCAGTGTTTTCAACCTCTGCCGCCTCAATATAGGAGTACACGAGCACATAAACATAATTTCTAGAACTGCTCTGTGTCACTTCATGTGCATTTTACTTATTTTGAGAAAACTATCATCATATACAAAGAGACAGCAGTTAAAAAAAAACACCAATGTTTCAGGAGTTTATTACACAGAATACGTCACATGCTTATTAGATAACTGTATTTAAGTTGATGTATATGCCTTTATTTATTATTCTTTAATTTTCACACATTTAGAAAAGTAATCAAAAAGTACTCAAAAGTAATTAGTTACATTACTTTAATAAAGTAATTGAAAAAGTTACACTACTATTACATTTTAAACAGGGTAACTTGTAATCTGTAACCTATTACATTTCCAAAGTAACCTTCCCAACACTGAATATGACAAGGGGGTAGACAGGACAGGAAGACAGGGAATTGAGGAATAAATACAGCATAACATTAGGAAAGTGAGGAGAAAAAAACAACAACCCCCAGACTATGCTCCTATTGGGAGTACAGTGTGAGAACAGGAAAAACACCTCAGCAACAAAGCACATAATTGATACAAACACACGACTTTGCAGCTGGGGATGGAAATTGTGGGGTAGAGGTAATCCAGCGCAGACAAGCAGCCGTCCGGTCCATCAGCGCTGGTCACAGACTCGCTTGTCAGACTGGCGGTACAAAGCGGCGAAGGCGAGGGATGGGTTCCGAATAGGTAGATATCTTCAATGTCCTCCACGGAAAGTTTGACTCCTAACCCTAGGGTTGTGGGTTCGAATCTCGGGGCGGCAATTACACGACTTAGGTGCCCTAAGGCATCAAACCCTTAACTGCTAAATGGCTGCCCACTGGTGTGTGTGTGTGTGTGTGTGTGTGTGTGTGTGTGTGTGTGTGTGTGTGTGTGTGTGTGTGTGTGTGTGTGCGTGTGCAGAGCACGAATTCTGAGTATGGGGTAACCATACTTGGCTGAATGTCATGTCACTTTCAAAACACAGAAAGTCATTGGATAAGCTGTGAGAGAATCTGAGTAACTGTCACCAGTCTGAAGGATTCTGTCAAGTTAAGAACATTTCAAGTCAAATTTTTTCACAAGATCATTTATCAACAAGATCATTTTACAAACATAAATCATTGTCAAACTTTGACAAAACACTGCCAGAATCCAGACAAAGATGATGCTGAAAGTCATGTTTGTTGTTTGATGAAGAATAGCTCTTGATCATGTCATGTTCAGTTCATCGAGATATAAACATGCAGAGAAGTGAATCTTGTGATGCTCACGAAAAACACTCTCTTTATGAAAAAGCTGCTGTAGACTGTGAGCTAAATATGAGACAGAAGAGAGATCAGGACAATATAGAGACTCATCTGATACATTAGATTTAGATTCAAACATATGAAAAAAAAAATTAAGTCAATAAAGCCAGAGGAGTTTATACTTTTACCTAGTTTGATTCGACTGCAGTAGTTATTGAGGTTGAACTTGTCTCCAGTTTTATGAATGAAGGAGACGCGGCCCTGATTCCAGATGTTGTGACATACAGCTACATTGAGAATTATATTCAAAAGTTTGAGAATGGCCAGTTTGAATTATTTATCCATGTACTTAATCACTTATTTAATTCAGACAGAAACATGAGCAGTATTATTGGCTCAATGATAAACAATGATTGGCACATTTGTACGTTGAATTTCTCCCTCACTGTCTGACAGCTCAGATTTACTACATTACACCAGAAAAGATATACAGAGATCATCATTGCCCTCCATACTGGATAAAAGAGATGTGTGTAATGCTGTTTGTGGATGTAAGGATGATTTAGGCAGAGTGGATTCCATAAGCGGGTCTTTATTAAACACTCTGAGCATAAAATACAAACGATAGTCACAACTCGTGGTCAGGTCACAGGCTTGGGTCAAACACAGGCAAAACAATCCACAGGCAGACAAATCCAAAAAGAGTAATCCAAAAACGTGAGTCAGAAGAGCAAAAGCAAAGTTCATAACAATTATCAACAATGGAAGATCGTTAGTAAGGCAGTGAACTGGCAATACTTCGCAATGTGGCAGTACAAACACATGACTTAAATACAGGATTACAGGAACTCATGTGGCAGGAACAGGAAGTGGCGGAGTTCAATATTCAGGTGAAGGCTCCCTCTGGTGGACTGGAGACTGATCAAACGTTACAATGGACTATAATTCAGTCTTGGATATTTGATATTTATGTATTCACAAAGGTTTTTACTTGTTATTATTTGTTTTGTTACTTTAAGTTCTATCAGATCTTTATTATTTTGCTCAGGGTTTTTCTCATTGCTTGTCTTGATTGTTGTCTTGATTGTCTGCTGGTTCTCTCTGACTGGCTGTTAAACTGGCTCTGAGTCAGTGTTCCTCAAGTGACAGATCTGTGCCTCATTGTGTCCTGTCTGGCCCTCACCACCATCTGTCTGGCTCTGCCACTTCCTCTGCTGTTCTTCTACAGACTGTTATCTGAGGCTGGCTCCAGCGGTCATCTGTCCTGTCTTTGTTGGACTGTTTCACTGCTCACCCACCCTCTTGTGCGCTGTCTGTGTTATTAATAAACCCTGTATTTGCCATTCTGGGTTTGTGTCCTTCCTCACAGATCCTGACAGACAGTTCTTCTATTTGTTGATTTAGACACAAGACACAGAAACACTGGCTACACTTGACAATGATCACTGAATGAATGAATGATGTACTGTATATGCCTATTAATTAAGTATAATAATTAAATAAATATTGTATTAAATCTCTCTAATTTTTGCTATAAACTATTAGTTGTTTGTGATCCTCTCATCAGCAGCTGCAGTGTCTCTCAGCTGTATCAGTGCAGTCACTGTGACTCTGACTGACGGAGGTTTTTGCACGACTCTTTATCACTGTGTGAACACACCACCACTGTGGTAACTCTGACAGTAATAATCTCCTGTATCTTCAGTCTGGACTCCCCTGATGGTCAGAGTGAAATCACTGCCAGATCCACTGCTACTGAATCTAGAAGGAGTTCCTGACTGTCGTTGATTCCCTCCATAAATAAGGAGTTTAGGAGCTTCTCCATGTTTCTGTAGATACCAGCTAATACATGCAGTACCACCACAACAACAGGCAACATTGCTGCTAGTTGTGCACTTTATTTTGACTTCTCCAGTTTGAGCGAGCAGCTGTGAGGGAGTTTGAGTCACTGTCACCTGCCCGATGGATTCTGACAAGTGAAGAATATTAGAAGTTAAATATTTTCACACACTCATTTATCTTTGGAAAATACAAACATAAATCATCAAACCTTGACAAAACACTGCCAGAATCCAGACAAAGACGATAGTGAAAGTCATGTTTGTTGGTTGATGAAGAAGAGCTCTTGATCAAGTCATGTTCAGTTCATAGAGATATAAAGCACAGCTCATGCAAAACACCCTCCATATGCAAACGATAAAGATGAGACAGAAGTGTGAAGACTTCTATTAAAATGTTTGGGAATGGCCAGTTTGGATTTGTGATCTGTGTATTTAATCACCTCGTTTGTATTGTTAATTCAGACTGAAATGTGAGCCAGTGTTAGTGGCTCAATGATGATCAATTGTTTGTATGAATCTTCATTGATAAGTTTAATCCTACATACTGTATCTTCCTCAGTGTCAGACACCTCAGATTTAACCTGTTAGCCAGCACCCCCCATTATGGGACTCACAGCTGAAAGTGCTCTAACTAACTTATAATTGTAATAGTTTCCTACTTCAGTGTGTTACAAACATAATTGTGGTGTCTTTAGAAAGAAGACCCTTTGGGCTTCACTTTTTATCAACCAGATTTGATAATGCTCAAAAATATTAAAAGTTCTAGACACTGAAGTGCCTTGAATTTTTTTTACCACTCTTAAATATTTTTTTATTTGATATAAAAATACATGAAATGAGTCCTGGAGCAATCTAGAAAAGTAATGGGTTGAAAGCCACATGTCTCATGAGTTTCTATTTCAAATCTGAATAAAATATAATGAAAAATGAGACTCCTGCAAATATTTTTATGAGACTATGTCTACACCCCCCACCCCCCAAATATAAGAAAATATATTTCCCAATAGTATTGAAGGCTTCTACAAACTATTTAGTCAGTAAACATACCACTGCATAGTTTTTTTCAATTATAAAACACTAGACAGAAACTTAGACATCATATAAATGATTTATTTGAGCACTAGAAAAATACAATAATGCATAATGGCAGGAACGATTTATAGAGATCATCACTTTCCTTCACACCTGGATAAAAGAGATACATATATGAAAGCTGTTTGTGACTGTCCACATGAATATGGTTATTTAAAAAACTGCAGAACCACAAACAAAACCGTTTGTTCACAAGCAAACATATTATCAGGTCACTGAAACCAAATCTTTTTGAAAACTCCTGGAGGATGAAGATTATCAGATACTCTGGTTGGAGTACTGTCATGTAGCCGGTGAAACCAGACAGTTTGGATTGTGACACATCGTTTTTTCAGGCTTCTGATTGGCCAACATGGCTTTATGGTTAGGGTTATATCGCCACCTGTTGCTTTGGCATGCTCTTCTCTTGACAGTGTTTCACAGTGCCCAAAAAACCTGCAAACTAAGAAAACACCTTCAATTCAATTAATCCATTCATGCTGCAAATGCTCACAACAAAACCCAAGAAAGAAACGTGCTGCATATAAAATTCTTTATTTGTTTGTGTTGTGAGCATTTGCAGCACCTGCTGTCAAACTGATGAAGATGTTTTCTTGATTAGCGGGTGCTTTTTATAGTATGTTCCTGCACAGCCGGAGGCTGCAGTTTTAGGACCCCGGTTATAGGACCCTAGTTTTTTGTGACAGCGCCACCTATCGAACTGGATGATATAGCAACAGTTGCAGTTTCAGGACCGCAGTTATAGGACCCAGGTGGTTTAGTTTGTACATACATAG
This sequence comes from Carassius carassius, assembly GCF_963082965.1. Classification (NCBI taxonomy): domain Eukaryota; kingdom Metazoa; phylum Chordata; class Actinopteri; order Cypriniformes; family Cyprinidae; genus Carassius; species Carassius carassius. The sequence continues at coordinate 21,626,406 of NC_081797.1, read as the reverse complement.
TTTGTAAGACATTTAATCTAAGGAGTATTTTTATTATATTTTATAAAATGTATTTTTATTCAAAATGCATAAGAGGTTAAATTTAAACAAATTAATTTACACAAAACAAATTACAAATCTATATAAATCTTTAAACAACCGTAAACATGAAGTCTTAGTTTCTTGATTTATACTGTATATTGGTTAACCTCCTTAAGTTTAACTAATTTGCCCATTATCAGGTAAAATAAAGATGGAATCAGCATATGCAGTCACTACATGATATAGCCAGATATTGTAATGGTTTTAGAGAGGCAAGACAAAACTAGAGAATGATTAAAGAATGATTTTATTGACATTTAATATATATATATATATAATTTGTGCAAGAACAAAAGCACCAAAAATACTCCCTTTTCCATCAACATGGCTGTAGGCTTCAACTCTGAGAGAGAGAGAGAGAGAGAGAGAGAGAGAGAGAGAATGAAAGTCTGAATATATAAAACAAATGTCTGAATATGTAGAATGAAAGTCTGAATATATAAAACGAATGTCTGAAAATCTGATGTTTTCAGTGCCGTCTTGTGTTATTCATCTACTATTTTATATACACATTTTGAGCAATGAGCGAGTCCGCACGAAATTTAGTAGCAGCAATTTTAAGTAACGATCATCTAATTAACACCCTGGCAAATGTGTGTACGGGCCAAAATACTGGCAACCGTACTCAACATCGTTCTACTGGTGAAGGAATGTATTCGCTATTCCACTGCAGAAGAGTGAATGCGGTGAACTTCAGAGCCCAGGAAGTTCCTGCTTATCAAGCAAACATTACAGAAAGAAACATGCCTTCTACCTCACAGGTACCACCCACAGCTATCTACAATCTTCGCCCGTTCACTCGAAAGGGCCCTAGACATAAGAGGTAAGAACAAAATTAATTGCGGGTGATAAGAGTTTTTGTCATAGCAAAATTCTGAAATATCGGTGAAATGTGTTAATTATGATTTCACCCAGCCGGCACATGACCGACCTTCAACGTTGAAATATGGATGAAATAAGGTCAGTTGTGATTTCAACGTTGAAACAACATTGATTCAACGTCGAGTGCCAACCTCCCGCTCTCTCTCGTGAGGCCAATAATGAAGTGACTAAAACTGCAATTCATCGACTGGCTGCTTGAGGCTGGCTGCAAAAGGGAATCAGTCCCATAGACTCCCCATGTTAAAATGCTCAACTTTACAGCAGGAAAAAACATGTTTACAGCCTGGTTCAAAAAATGATTTTGGTCTAAATAGCTAATTTTGCCCTTCATGACAACTGTGAGGGGGGTGAATTTTTTTATAACTCATCCGTTTAAATTATATTAAGACTTAAAGTTCTGCATAATTAAGGGCGTAGCCACTTGAGTGACAGGTGGATTGCCTCTGCTGACAATGCCGTCGTGCTAGGTGGGTGTGGCTACAGCAACTAGCTCCCGCCTTTTTGCCCATTTTTGATTGTCCGGGAGAGTCGCACGGTGACGCGCTGCCAAGATGGCGACGGCCCGCTCTACACACTTTAGGCTTCAAAAACACACTTCAGGAGTCTACGGGTGACGTCACGGACACTACGTCCATGTTTTTATACAGTCTATGTTCAACGTTTAAAGCTGTACAGTAGAAAAACGTCCGGTACATGACCAACCTTCAACTTCATTGGTCATGAGTGTATAAAGGGCAAAAGCTGTTGAAACACAAACTTTCATATGATTTAGTTAATAGTAGTTAATTGTTAAATCTTCTGGATTTAGTCTTTTCTCCAATCGCACATGGACTTGGTGATGTGAGATCACATCTTTTTGTGGTGCACTGGATGTTGTTAGACTTCTTGTGCATACATAAATCACAATGGATTATTACAATTAATGTCAAAAGAAATGTAAACAATACTTCCTATATAAAATGATTTTCCTATAGACTCACAAAAGCAAAACATTAAGATTAAATATATATTAGGGGGGGGGGGGGGGTGAAAGTACTATATTTGACTTTTGCACAGTACTGTATATAACAGGTGACAATGGCAATACTGTATTTTACTTTGATACTAATATGTTGTGACAATTAAAACAAATGTTTGTTTTGTTGTTAGCATAGTGTATTGGAAGCATACATTTCATACAATTATTATTATAAATGTATTTATTTGCTTCAATTGACAGTCATGTTCTGATGAAGACAGTAGCAACACAAACAAGAATGATTTCAAAGAAACATTGGATCCTGACAAATGTGGTAAAAGCCTACTTTTATTTATATCCTTATCATTTTATTTATTTATTTTAAATCTACTACATAATGTAATGTTGAAGATATAAATGTGTTCTGTTACTTATGCTCTCATATAAGTGAAATCCTAATAAAAAATTAACCAACTATTTTTCCTTGTTTATACAGTCATTGGTAGTGTGCCTGACATTTCCAAAGAAGTTGTTTCAGCCATCTCCACTGTTGAAGTCCAGGGTCTCTCCAGTAATACCCCTTCCATCTCTGGTGGAGATGAAGTTATTTGGTGTATTGCCACTAAAGATATTTGCCCCAATGCACCATCCATCTCAGCTGACAACCTCACCATGTCTTCTGTTGCTGCTGCCATTACTATTGATGAAACTCCTACCTTGTCTAGTGGAACATCTGCCATCTCTAGTGGCTACACCAACAGCTTTTCGATTGGTCCCACTATCAGTGGCACTGGACACACACTCTGGACACACACTGCTTCTCTGCTAGCAACACCTCTGGGGCATCCCATAGTCCCACCCAAACCAATGCACCCAGCACAACCTACAGGTACATGTTCTTTTTATACAGGATTGTCATGGTCAGGGTTTAATGTCAGTAGGCCTTTACAGTACAATTTTGTGTTAGAGTAGTCACTCAGCAGTAGACAATGTTATTATTACATCTGGGATGTTATTTGTCCTGTAGTAATGCAGCTATTTCTGTTAACATCATATATGTACTTAAACATTGTTCATTATAAAATATTGATATATTAAATATTTTAGTACATACCTTGACCTATTTGAGGAAGAATACCTCTCTGATGAGTGCAGCACAAATGAGAGGTCAGTAGAAGACGTTATGTAGAAATGTTTAATTCTAATGTATCATAGCAATAGCTTAATTTTCTAGACCGTAGCAATAAACAGGCTACCACCTAAATGGTTCACAAATATATTTATGTGTGCACAATATTGTTTTTTTCTTTATCTCATATCAAATCTTTTCTGTGGTTATTGTTTCAACAATATTTATAATATTGTTTTCATTTAATAAATTGTTGTTTAAATCATTGTGTAAAAGTGTATAAAATATATAAAATAAAAATATATACTTTTTTGTATGTTACATTAATGGCCAGTTATCATTGAAATTGTTGTATTGTTTTATTATTGTTTCAGTGATTCAAGGATGACTTTAGAGAGAATAATGGAGCAGATTGGTTCTAGAGTAAATAATTACAGTATTGTACGCTTCCATATCATAAGAAGAAATGTGTGGGATGGAACATCCAGAGCAATGGGCAGATCCAATTTTTCACCCGAGAAGAAGGTGGATGTTAAGTTTACTGATGACTATGGAACATCTGAAGATGCTGTGGACAATGGAGGACCTACTCTGGAGTTTTTCCAACTCTGTCTACATGAAATCAAGGACAAAATTGGCATCTTTGAAGGACCATCTAATGCTAAAGTCCTCACATGCAACTCCAAAGGTACACTACTTATAAATTCATATTGATGTCAAGTAAAGGATTTCTTTTGGATTCCTAAATATGTTTTACCTGAAATGATTTAGTAGGAAATGTAAGAATCTTCAAATGTTGTACTTACAATGCTTATTTGAGAAAGGACATTTAAAAGTTCACTCCTTGATAAAAAAAAAAAAAAAAAAAAAAAAAAAAAAGTTTTACAGCCTCACACAGATAGGTGGCATTGTGACATGATGTTTTAATTTCATTTGATAATAGCGATGAAAGACAATGCATACTTCTATGCTGGCCAGATCATGGCAATGACAATTGCCCATGGGGGGCAGAGTCCATGTTTCCTGTCTGAACTTATGTATAAGTGTCTTCAAAAGGGCCCTGACAATGTAAATGTCAAAACTGAAGATATTACCGATGAAGAAACAAGGTCACAGTTGCAGTCGGTAGGCATATTTTACTTAAATTATATTGTATTTTGATATAAATTATTATTTTTGCATGCACTCGTTAACATTGAAGTTACAGCTAATAGTTGTATATCTTCATTCAAAAAATGTTTATTTTTATATATATTTTTAGATCTTACAGGCCCAGACTGATTCACAACTACAAGATGCAGTTGCACAGGCAGCTAGCTTAATCAGTCTTGCTGGTCACAATGTTCGCATAACACTGGAAAACAAACAGGAGACTGTTTTGGATCTGGCTCATTGGTATGTCCTTCAGCGGACCCGTGCACCATTTGAAAGGTATGTTTATATCTGAACACAAAATGAAATTGTACTTTTTCAGAAAAATTTAATATAGTTTTATGGCTTTAAAATCGCAGAAATGCAAGAGATAGAAGAGGAAAGCATGTAACATATTATACTGCTAACAAAGTGTGTCTACAGTATAAGAACATTTAATGATTGACCTCAACTTCCATGTTATAGTGCACCAGTACAGGTGGACATAATAATTCATTGTGGAACCTCATCTAATTAAAAATCAAAAATACTAGTGCTACATGTTTCAAATCACATAAACTACACATTACAGCATGTTTCCTTTTTATTAGGTTCAGACGTCTCTGGGTATCCTAGATGTTCTCCAAAACTATCCAGTGCAGTCAAAGTGCCTTTTTGTGAAGGATGAAAAGGCCTTAACTGCAAATGATGTGAAGAATCTCTTCCGAATCATTCATTCCGCAGAGTGCCGGACCCTGGCTTTCTGGCAAGACTATCTTCAGGATGCTGAAAGTAAGTTTAGTATTTCACACAGTTTTCGATGCAAGACATTATTTATATTAAAATATATATTTATATTGCAATGTTTGAATTGGTGTTTATGTATTATAAATTGATAAATATTGTTAATAAATGTTAATATAACATTTAAAGCTAATTTTGCCAAAAGTATTAGGTCATCCTCCTAGCTGAACACCTCTGGTGTGACTTTAAATGCAGACCCTGAGCCAAAAACTCATCACCAAACACCAGTGACTTGTATAAATGGGTACATTCATTCAGACACTTCCAAAACTGTTGCAACAGAGATGGCAATCAACTTTTAAATACATGAATTATGTTTCCATATTTGTTGCCACAGTTTTGTAAGTGCCTTTTTCTGTTCTACAGAAGGGGGTGTCCCAATACGTTTGTCCATATATTTAATGTACATGTCATTGGTGTTTGGTGATGAGTTTTTGGCTCAAGGTCCACATTTAAAGTCACACCAGAGATGTTCAGCTGGGATTTGGAGTTAGCTTTATGCAGACCAGTCAAGTTCTTCCACTCTGACTCAATTTAATCATTTCTTTTTTAACCTTGTCTTATACACAGAGGCTTGGAGAAAGATTATTTGCTACACCAACTCCTATCTTTTATTCTGCTAAATGGCTCTTTATACTCACCAGACTGTTGTCAGTGTTGCATGTGACATTATGAGCAACCCTTTAGAATATAACTACTCTTATAACAATTTTGCATTACTCCAGTGGTATCATTTAACATAGTCATCATTTAATTGTGGTACTCTCTTTTTTTTTGTTTTACAGTTGAAAACTATGTCTCTCTGGAGGATGTTCTTGTTTTCTTCACTGGATGTGACAACATTCCAGCACTGGGTTTCTCTCCAAAGCCAAGACTTGAGTTCATTACCTGTTCCCGATTTCCAGTGGCCAATACTTTTGAAAATATTCTACGCATACCAGTTCATGCAGTGTACACTGCTTTCAGATCTGACATGGATTTTGCAAAACACAATTCACCAGGATTTGGAAGAGCGTGAGAGGTAATATTTTCGAGGCATGTAGAGCTTGAGTTATGTTAGATTGTTTATGCTACTGATGTTATTTCACTTTGTTATTCATTGATACCAACATTCTGTATTTACTGTACAACGCATGAAAAAACAATAAAAGAAATCAAAGTTCTTCATTACATTTTAAGATGTATTTCAAGCTATATTTTCCTGTCTTCTAACCTGAACAACCATGTTCCCCGGTTTCATTGTTATGACAGAATTGTTATTTCTTTATAGGCTGTGTATGGCTTTCTTTTAAATAAATGTTTTTCTGTTCCTACTTTTTGTGCCCTGGCTTATATATTTTTAGTGTCTACATTGGTGGGATTTGTGCATCCAAGACTTTAAGTGTAACATTTATTCTCATTTTATATAATATACTGTAGTTACAAAATTACACTACACAAAACTACATACAATGAATGTATTTAATAACTTAAAATACAGGTTTCACCTTGAACAACAGGGTTAAGTTACAGCGTTTACAAGGATACATCATATAATATACAACCCGAATTCTGGAAAAGTTGGGACGTTTTTTAAATTTTAATAAAATGAAAACTAAAGGAATTTCAAATCACATGAGCCAATATTTTATTCACAATAGAACATAGATAACGTAGCAAATGTTTAAACTGAGAAATTTTACACTTTTATCCACTTAATTAGCTCATTTAAAATGTAATGCCTGCTACAGGTCTCAAAAAAGTTGGCACGGGGGCAACAAATGGCTAAAAAAGCAAGCAGTTTTGAAAAGATTCAGCTGGGAGAACATCTAGTGATTAATTAAGTTAATTGATATCAGGTCTGTAACATGATTAGCTATAAAAGCTTTGTCTTAGAGAAGCAGAGTCTCTCAGAAGTAAAGATGGGCAGAGGCTCTCCAATCTGCTAAAGACTGCGTAAAAAAAATCTGGAAAACTTTAAAAACAATGTTCCTCAACGTCAAATTGCAAAGGCTTTGCAAATCTCATCATCTACAGTGCATAACATCATCAAAAGATTCAGAAAAACTGGAGAAATCTCTGTGCGTAAGGGACAAGGCCGGAGACCTTTATTGGATGCCCGTGGTCTTCGGGCTCTCAGACGACACTGCATCACTCATCGGCATGATTGTGTCAATGACATTACTAAATGGGCCCAGGAATACTTTCAGAAACCACTGTCGGTAAACACAATCCGCCGTGCCATCAGCAGATGCCAACTAAAGCTCTATCATGCAAAAAGGAAGCCATATGTGAACATGGTCCAGAAGCGCCGTCGTGTCCTGTGAGCCAAGGCTCATTTAAAATGGACTATTTCAAAGTGGAATAGTGTTTTATGGTCAGACGAGTCCAAATTTGACATTCTTGTTGGAAATCACGGACGCCGTGTCCTCTGGGCTAAAGAGGAGGGAGACCTTCCAGCATGTTATCAGCGTTCAGTTCAAAAGCCAGCATCTCTGATGGTATGGGGGTGCATAAGTGCATACGGTATGGGCAGCTTGCATGTTTTGGAAGGCTCTGTGAATGCTGAAAGGTATATAAAGGTTTTAGAGCAACATATGCTTCCCTCCAAACAACGTCTATTTCAGGGAAGGCCTTGTTTATTTCAGCAGGACAATGCAAAACCACATACTGCAGCTATAACAACAGCATGGCTTCGTCGTAGAAGAGTCCGGGTGCTAACCTGGCCTGCCTACAGTCCAGATCTTTCACCTATAGAGAACATTTGGCGCATCATTAAATGAAAAATACGTCAAAGACGACCACGAACTCTGCAGCTGGAAATCTATATAAGGCAAGAATGGGACCAAATTCCAACAGCAAAACTCCAGCAACTCATAGCCTCAATGCCCAGACGTCTTCGAACTGTTTTGAAAAGAAAAGGAGATGCTACACCATGGTAAACATGCCCCGTCCCAACTATTTTGAGACCTGTAGCAGAAATCAAAATTGAAATGAGCTAATTTTGTGCATAAAATTGTAAGCTTTCTCAGTTTAAACATTTGCTATGATATCTATGTTCTATTGTGAATAAAATATTGGCTCATGTGATTTGAAAGTCTTTTAGTTTTCATTTTATTAAAATTAAAAAAACGTCCCAACTTTTCCGGAATTCGGGTTGTACACTATTTATATGGTGATAATGTTCAATGGTTCATCGTGAAAGAAAAGTGTATTTTGTTTAAATCATAATTTTACATGCTAATGCCTTTTTCTGTCACCACAATAACTTAAATATGATAAACATTAGCAAAATTACTTAGCAGACTAAGTATTTATTTTAAGCAAGTTACATGCTGCAAAAAAAAAGTTCTATTCCATGATTTCCATCGTCAGTCAAGGGATTTACTGTGATTAACTCAGGATGACACCGGCGATGATCATAAGGTCTTTGCACATGCACAATATTGAGTAGTCCTTGATTTTCAGGAAGTTGGAGCATTCCAGCTGTCCAAAGTTGCAGTGGGGAGTTGCTTTCCATTGTCCTTAAACTATGGTGGTTCCACTGGCTTACAAGCTCATCAACAGATCTGTTTATTCTTTGAAGGTAAACATGATGAAGAGCCGTAATGTGAAGTGGGTTGTTGCTATCTAAAATGCTAACTTTTTCCATGAAAGGAAAAGACCACCCTGTTAAGTTCTGCCCACAATCTTTCGATGTGTTGATTATGAACACTACAACCAACCATAAAGCTTACTCTGTTAGTCCCTTGATTCTCAATCATAAACCTTGCAACATCAATATTCTTACTACCTGCATCTCCCCTGACATGATGTGGGAGTCCAAACAGATCCACTGCATTTTTGGAAAAGTTGCAAGGCAGTTGATGATCTGATGTCTGTGCAACATCTCAGGTACACTGTAAAACCCGACAAACAGATTGCCTTGATTTAAACCATGTAAGTTTTAAAACTTTGCATTCAAGTAATTAAGTGATTAACTAAGTGCTGATTGTGAATTAGTGATGAACAGCTGCTGTTAACAAACAGAATCACTGAAGAAAAGAGAAACACAAGAACTACTACAACTGACTTCAGACACAGCCTTAGATGAAATCAACTGAAATAAAATACATGAAATCTCTCAAGATCTGATTAAACAACCCCACAAACAGCATCACCAGCTCCACTTATTAATAACCAGACTGACTTTATTTCTGTCAGACGTCTACAGAAGATCTTATTGAGAATGAACTAAGGTTTAGATGTTGATTTATTGTTTCATTTGAAGTAACCATGTTAGAGATCAGTGTTTGTATTAGTTGGGCTCTTGACCCTTGATTTCTGTCTTAGTCTTTTCTCTGGCTGTTATAACCATGTGTTTCTAAAACGCATTTGTTGTAATTCAGAAGCCCAGAAGAAATGCCATCAGGTGTTAACCTGTACCTAGATGTAGGTTGTTATACTTTATGTTGGTGATGATAATCATCAGTTATTGAACTGTACTGAGTCTAATCTCTGATGAAATAGGTGTTGTAAAATTTGATTGATTATATAGTAAAAGTGATTCTAAGTGGAAGTGGTTCTGTGATAATCAGTTAATCTGAATGACTTTTCAAATAGTGTGGTCTTCTATGGTGTCAAACAGTCACACAAAGACATCTATAATCAGAATATGAACCTCAACAATGATGACCATAAAAAAAATGCTGCAGAGCATGCTGGGAGCCATGGATGAGTTTTGTACTACAATAGTACCCAGCATGCATTGCAGCATGTTTTTTTTCGTCACCATTGTAGAGGTTAATATTCTGATTATTAATGTCTGTGTGTTTGACCAATTACTGGCATAGAAGAAAAATGTGTGTGTACGAAATGATTATGAAGTCATTTTTTATACTAACTGAATTCAGAGGTGGGTAGAGTACCCAAAAACTTTTACTCAAGTAAAAGTAAAAGTACTTCTAGAAATATTTACTCAAGTAAAAGTAAAAGAACTAGTCTTGAATAGTTACTTGAGTAAGAGTAAAAGAGTATCGGATAAAAAATCTACTCAAGTAGTTAGTTACTAGTTACTTTGGGTCATATATACTGAGCCTATTTTTATTTAGATATATAGATAAAATGTATGTAATGTATGTGTGTGTGTATAAATGTATATATTTCATCAGCCTTTACTCCAATTTATGTAATTTATTATAAAACCCTGTCTGTTTACTTAAGTAACAGATATAGGTTGTCATGCCATAACATATTTTTAATACGACTGACTTTATATTAAATGTGAATTTAACATTGAAAGTTAATGTGATATAAAAACTGCTACTAATCTTTCATTGTTCAGAAAGAGAGCAAATAACATTTACATTATCAAAGATCATTTTCATTGACAGTCTAGATTTCAATCACTCTCAGAAACTCCCATTAAAATCACTGAAACTGTTAACACTGTGAAATCAATATCTTATTTACCGATTCGTACACACATCTGCACTTAGTATTCAGTCAGGAGCGAGTGAAGGAAGCACCGGCATTTTAGCGATGACTCATCTGAACACCTCTGATTGGCCAATGCTTTAATAAGCTCAAAAGAATCATGTGTAATTGGTTATAATGCGCAGTGCTGTAAAAACACATCTATCTCTGGCTCAGCGCCAGCCAGCGATCACAGGTCTGAATTTAGCAGCTGATGATATGACTTGCTGAACGTACTCGCACCGGTGTGATTGTATTAAAATTACTAAAATCTTAATCAGCTATTTTTTGTCTTTTGGAAGCTGCATTCAACTTGACTCCCCTCTGTTATAAGCCACACACATACAACTTAATTTCACAGTGGTATTGTGTACTGTAATCGAATGTAGCCCAAGTTATTACTCAGGCAGGGAACTGAACGACTCATTCAAACTGATTCATGAACCAATTCACTCGTTTGCCAATTGGTTTGATCAAGCCTTTGAACAGAATTGACTCAAAAGAATGAATCATTCGCGAATGGGCATCGCTCATTGCCCAGAGAAAAGTAGACAGCGCGTTTGGATCAAACTGAAGCATTTATAACATTTATTGCATTAAGATAAAGTAACGAGAGGAGCGTCGCCCACAGTAACGAAGTAAAAGTACAGATTTTTCCACAAAAATTTACTCAAGTAAGAGTATAAATTACCTATCTTTAAATATACTCCGAAAAGTATTAGTTACCCCAAAAAATTACTCAAGTAAATGTAACGAAGTAAATGTAACTCGTTACTACCCACCTCTGACTGAATCTTAGTCATTTTTACTAGGTCCACTTCTACTAATTGCACATTTATTTCATCAGAGATTAGACTCTGTACGGATCAATAATTGTGAATAATAATGAATAACTATCATCACCTATATAAAGTATAACAACCTACATCTAGGTACAGGTTTACACCTGATGTCATTTCTTCTGGGCTTCTGAATTACAACAAATGCGTTTTAGAAACACATGGTTATAACAGCCAGAGAAAAGACTAAGACAGAAGTCAAGGGTCAAGGGCCCAACTAAAGCAAACACTGATCTCTAACATGGTTACTTCAAATGAAACAATAAATCAACATCTAAACCTTAGTTCATTCTCAATAAGATCTTCTGTAGACGTCTGACAGAAATAAAGTCAGTCTGGTTATTAATAAGTGGAGCTGGTGATGCTGTTTGTGGGGTTGTTTAATCAGATCTTGAGAGATTTCATGTATTTTATTTCAGTTGATTTCATCTAAGGCTGTGTCTGAAGTCAGTTGTAGTAGTTCTTGTGTTTCTCTTTTCTTCAGTAATTCTGTTTGTTAACAGCAGCTGTTCATCACTAATTCACAATCAGCACTTAGTTAATCACTTAATTACTTAATTGCAATGTACATCTTCTTTCAGTGAACTCAACTGAATTAAGTTCAGAGTACTCATACTCATAAGTACTCACTGTTAGTTTTTTTTCCACTTAAATGGTTTAAGGCAATCGGTTGCCTTAAATGGTTTGAGTTAACATAACTTGTCAGGTTTGAGTGAGGCTGTGTCTGAAGTCAGCTGTAGTTCCTTTCTCTGTTTTCTTCAATGTTTCTGTTTGTTAACAGCAGTTGTTCATCACTAAAGCTCAATTATCACTCAATTAATCACCTAATCACTTAATTGCAATGTATATCTTCTTTCAGTGAACTCAACTGAATTAAGTTCAGAGTACTTATAACTGTTAGTTTTTTCAACTTAAATGGTTTAAGGCAATCGGTTGTTTCAAACGGTTTGAGTTAACATAACTTAAGGATATCTGTTTACTCAAACCGTTTGAGTTAAGTTTAATTGTCGGGTTTTAAAGTCAAGGCAATCGGTTTACTCAAACGATTTGAGTTAAGTTAACTTGTCGGGTTTTACAGTGTAGGTAATACAGCGGCTATAGCCATCAACTCCACCTTGAATCACAAATCCCCATGGATTTAACTCGTGGTTTGTGTCAATATGCCTGAAATAAGAATAATTTCTATTATTATTATCCACATAGGATCAAGGTGTAACTTTTTTGGCTTTTTCTTGCCAAAAAGCTTTTTTTGAAAAATTAAAACATTTAAAAATTCTCAATAATGTTTTTTTCCCCCTTCCTGTTTATACTTTAACTTTTATTTATTTTTTTATGTATCGTTATCTCAAATTTTCATGATGATTTTACAACAGCAACAACCATAATAGTTACACTAAAATACTGTTTCTTACTGTATAACTAATAAGTAATTATTGAAGTAACAGCTAATCAATAACTAATGTATTCTGTCATACCTCTTGAAGAACAGCAAATCAAGTTTCTACAATACATTTATATATTGTAGAAACTGAATATATTTAACATATGGAAAATTTAGGTAATTCTGTATGTTTTCTGATGGTTGGCATCTTCTCTTCTCGGGTATATGGTTCTTCATTTAAGGGTTGGATCCAGACTAAGGCTTCTGGAATTCCTAGTTATTATTATAGTTATTATTATCATTATTCTTATAAACCACATCAAAGTTAAACTTTTTGGCTTTGTTGTCTTTTTCTTGCCAAAAACTTGTTAAAAATATAAATTAATAATAAAAATATAAAAAATAATTAATTAATTTATCTAAATATCATGTTTTTTTTCATGCTTATACTTTTTTTATGTTGCATTATCTCACTTTTTCACTAAAATTTTACAACAACAGCAATCTTTCTTCATTAACCAGCTAGAGAGTAATAACAAATTTACAAAACACATCCCACAATTGATTTGGGACAGACACATTGTAGACCCTCCGTTCGTCCTCTTAAGGCTCTTCCCACTGGATCTATGATTCTTAAACGCTCTCACACTCGCCATCGCGGAACTCTTATCCCTCTTCCTCTCAAACTAACAGTGATGTAGGTCTCTCCCGATCCAGGGGTTTGTTGAAGAACCTCAGTAATATGACAATCTAGATCATCATTTGAAATGTTTGTGAAACTCCCATAGTCCACTAAACCAAGTTGTCTCCTGTGGTTGTACAGTGTTCGAATGTTTACAGACAACATTCGTGATATGGCCATCCAGCTAAATCCTAAGTCCCGCATGTGAATCAACAGAGCAGCTGATATGTTGTACCTCAAACGAGAAAAAAACTAAATAACAAAAATGTGTTAATTCACAAAGTGTTAATGCATAACTTGTATTAATTATTTTGTTTGCAACTTGCAAAGAGGTTAAAGTACAATAAATTATCATCACTCACCTCAGCCTTCCTCTCTGTGATGCAGAATGTGCATTTCTACCATGCACTTGTGTATCAGCTTCTACCTGGAGGACTATTTCAGCCAACATTTCCCTAAGAGATTCATAAATTCCTTCGAGAATGATGCATAATGTTCTTTCAGCAACATTTTGTTGAACATGACTGCCCATAACCGCTAAGAATGTTGCAAGAATGGAAATATGATCCTCGAGATGACGTGATGTAGACTCCAGATTGTTTATGTTGTTTGGAGTATGACCAACTGTTTCAAAAAAGTCTTGTAGCTCACCAACGTATTGGAAAATTTCAGTGAATGACATTTTTAAATGAATCACAATTCAAAAGGCCAAAACAAGCTACACATTATTCAGTGAGAATTCTCAAATGTACACTTTCTTTTCACATATTCACACTTTCACATACATTTAGACTTTCATTCTATATATTCAGACTTTCATTCTATCTATCTATCTATCTATCTATCTATCTATCTATCTATCTATCTATCTATCTATCTATCTATCTATCTATCTATCTATCTATATTCAGACTTTCATTCCATATATTCAGACTTCACTTCAAAAAAGTGTGAAAATATAATTTGATTGTGGGAAATCCAAAAACATAATTTTCACTACTGACTCACAGAATGATTCTTAACACAAAACATCATTTGAGATTTTCACTTTGGAAGAAGAAGAAAAAGATAATAGGAATGAAAGTTTAATGTTCTATGACACGCAAAAGGAGTTGCTATGATTAACTTATTTCGTGTGATTCTGGATTGAAAGGACATGAGAACTGTTTCCCTGAATACTGTAAGTATCATCAGATTACATTGGATTGTTTAATGGTGGAACATTTTAAATGATGAATTAAATACATCCATGTTGAAGTAATGAGTGAAACACACATTAAAGAACCAGAAAGATTCATAAATCAGTACAAGACTTTTTTGAGTAAATGAGACTGTTATAAGAAATAACCTCCATCAGCAGCTGCAGTGTCTCTCAGCTGTATCAGTGCAGTCACTGTGACTCTGACTGACGGAGGTTTTTGTACGACTCTTTATCACTGTGTGAACACACCACCACTGTGGTGACTCTGACAGTAATAATCTCCTGTATCTTCAGTCTGGACTCCTCTGATGGTCAGAGTGAAATCTTTTCCAGTATTTGCTGTTCCACTGCCACTGAATCTAGATGGAGTTCCTGACTGAAGGGTGTTTATGTCATAAATGAGGAGTTTAGGAGCTTCTCCAGGTTTCTGCTGATACCAGGCTAAGTCGTTGCTGTATATCCCTACATCTATGTTACACTCTATTGCAGCTGTTTGACCGAGCTGGACAGTTTTAACTTTAGGTTGAGTCAAAGTGACTCCTCTGGAGGCTGAAGAAGAGAAAATAAAGTCAGTTTGTCAGTAAAGCTCCTTTATAGCAAAATATTGGTATATTAAAATGGTAAAATAACAACAACAACAACAATAGCTTATTATTCAAGCTGATATATCAAACTTAATATTTCACCTTGAATAAAAGCTGCAGTGGTCCAGATGAGGATGATGATGTTGTTCATTGTTGTTGTTGTGTCTTGTGTGATGATGAAGATTGTGTTCTGTTCTGCTCTCAGTCATGAAGTGTTAAACTCACAGCTCTATAAACACTCTCAGAGCACTGAAGCATGTGCTGACGATGCAAAGAAGTGGGCAGGATTCACAACAGATTGATTTTAAGGAGATTTTGTTACAGATGTTACATGTACTTACTCTAACAACAACGGTAAATTATGCATAATCCAAAACCCTAACCATAACCCTACTTTCATAAAAAAAATTATATTACTCAGTATTTATGAATAAAGCAGCTATATCTGAACCTCTGATTTAAGTCTTCATCTCATTACTGTACTTTACACCATTTCTGTTGAGACAGAAATACATTTTTACATTAAAAAAATATTTTGTATGAAGGAGTTTTACATTTGAAAAATAGAGAGTTGTTTCTACTCTCAGTGTGTTGAAGTGTTTCTCTCTCTGCTGGAGTGTGTGTTCACTCGAGTGGAATAGAGGTTTTTGTACGAGTGTTTCATTAGATTGTATCACTGTGGTACACATTCGGTGGAGGAACTAAACTGGTGCTCGGTAAGTCTGTTTAAATTCTCCAGTGCAAACAAACAATTTAGATTGTGTACAAGTATTATTATTATTATTAGCATTTTTTTTTTCTGAACCAGAATTTTATGTATTTTATTTTATTTATTTTTATATAAATAAAACGTATATTTTGGTAACACAATAATGTTTATTTTGTTAATATTAGTTAAAAACATTAGTTTCTGTGAAGTAACAATGAAAAATTATTGTAAAGCATTTATTAATCTCAGTCTATGCCATAGTAATTGTTTACTGATACAGTATTAAAATCCTAAGTTTTATCTGCTAATATTAATAAACGGACCAGAGTTGACATAAACTAACAATGAACAGTTGAACCTTTATTGATCATTGTTAACTAAGATTAATAAATACTGTAACAAATGTATTGTTCATGGTTAGTTAAAATGAATTAACGCATTAATTAACGTTAACTTATGAACCTTACTGCAAAGTGCTACACATTTTATAAACATAGTTTTACAGTAAATATTTAAACTAAAATATTGTGCCGTTTAGATATTCAGATGATTTCAACTGAATTATTACATTTTTCATAATGTGGCTCACTCTTGATTGTATTATTTATCACATATTTTATACATGGGGAAAAAAAAGATTTAAAATGAAAATAAAAATACTTTAAAATGTAAATGGAGCTACTTTCTATAGATCAATCGATGATTTTAAATCTCCTTTGCTCATGTTGTGCTCATAATTCAGTGCATTTAAGAAAAGCTCATTATATATATATATATAAATTGTGAAATTGTGTTTTGAGTTGAATTTCTCACTGTACTACGATACAAAGACATCATTTAGGGATATAAATCTACTGGGATTAAAGCAGTAAATATCTTAATATATTTTGTTTAATTTTTTAGGTTTCATTGAAATGTATGTGGTGTTTGTGTTTTCTCTGTGTTTGTAAATGTGTTGTGTTTGTCTCCTGCAGCTGGTCCCACAGTGAAGCCCTCAGTGTCTCTGCTGCCGCCCTCTTCTCTGCAGATCTCTGGAGACTCAGCCGCACTGCTCTGCCTGCTCAGCTCTTACTCTCCACAGGGGGCGCTGGTGAGCTGGACACAGCGCAGAGAGCGAGCAGGACGGCCGCTACAGCCGCAGTAGTGTCCTGACCCTCAGCAAAGCACGCTGGGAAGCGGGAGAGCAGTACGTCTGCAGAGTAACACATGATGGACTCCTCATGAGGCCTCGTTCCACAAGAGTCGCTGTTAGTCGCTCGCAGTGCTGATGTTTCTCCAGTGAGCGCTGCTCTCTCCTGAAGATGAGCGTATCTGAGTGTCCTGTGTCAGGCAGGATTCACATGAGTCTAGTGCTGCAGCTGTAGTCATTTACAACTCAATACTGAAAGAGAGCTCTAGTGTCAAAGCACTGGCTGATCTTTCAATCTGCTGTGTTTGCTGCAACATTCAATAAAGCTTCTCAACAAACTCCATTTGTGTCTGACAACATCATTCAACTAACAGATGAAGATGCATGTAGTGTTTGTCCAGGTGTTTTTCAGAAGCTCGATCAGTAGCAGTAAATCTAGTCAAATAAAGCTCTTGGGGTTTGAACATGGTCTCTGGAGACAGAGCTGCTCTATTCTGAGAGGATCACAATCACTCCACCCTGACAATGCAAATGAGATTTTCAGCTCACACTCCCAGAGTCACTGTTTGATTGGTTACATGATCTGGACTGAAACACACCAGTTTCACTTCTGCTGTAGTCCAGCAGCCCAGGTGAAAAAAAAGTAAAATAATAGTATTTACATATTGTTATATGGCATACCTATATTTAAATTATATCATACTAAATCCATATTAAATGTATTATCTTGAAACAATACACACACTCTAAAAACTGCTGGGTTGAAAACAACCCAATTTGGGTTATTTTGGCAACCCAGCGCTGGGTCCAAAAGGGACAAACCCAACGCTGGGTTGTTTTAACCCAACCAGTTGGGTTATCATGGTTAATTTTTTTTATGGTTTAAAATTACTACATTGCAGGGTTTCAAAAACCAGAGCGGGTGTTTTTCTTATCACTGTATTTCATAAGGAAATCTACTGTATTTAGAAAATGTTCAAATTCATTTTGCATGTGCTTGAAAAGGCAGCTTTTGTGAGCTCAGCGCCCCTTTGCAGACGTTACCGTCGAAACCTAACTCTCCCGCTCTTGCTCAATGCATTGCCAGGCTAAAATGAACCCAAATTGAGCTAGGCATTAAACCTACAAATATTGTTTTTTATATTTTATATATTGTATAAAAATATACGAAATCACTATTATACAATAAATGTACAATTAGTTAGGTTCTTTACCAACTATTCTGGCATGACCGTACACAAATAAATCACATTAAATCTGATATTATAACATTTAACAGACATGTGTGTGAAAGAATGTGAGCATGTGTATGAATGACAGACTGTAAACTCTTCTACTAAACAACACAGAACAAGCATTTAACATTGTTTTTACAAGTGATGCACTTACAGTTTGTTTCATAGTCCATGAATACAGATCATGCATCAATGTCAACTTTTATGATCTCTTCAATATAATTGCTGTAGTCATGAAGAAGCCCCATCAGCACATGTGACATCTTCTACATCATCCAGGGCAGCATCCTCCTTTAAAACCACCGCTGCATCAGTTTAGAGGAAAGAAGATTCTCCTCTCTGACCAGCATTCATCCCAGTCACCGCATGCTCTTCATCAGTGGCCTAAAAAGAGAAACACATTTGAAAAAATAAAACATTTCATTAAACTATCCATTTTCAGCTAGAGGTGTATTCACATCTGTAAGGATAAGTAAATAATCTGTTTTAAAGTTTCAACACTTTGTGAGGTTGTTTAATGTCTCTGTCTGCACAGCGCTCTAGAGTGCTTTAATGGCAGCACTTGTGTGAGGACAAGTCATATTGTTTGAATAAATATTGCTTTCAGAAAGCTTCTTTACTGAAACATTAAAACAGACATGACATTCACATAACTCACAAATGTTCATTTACGTGGAGGACTGCTCTTCAAACGGTTAGTTCACCAAAAAAAAAAAATGTTCATAATTAACTCTCCCCATGTTGTTCTAGACTCATACAAACTCTGCTCATTTTTGGAAAACAAATAAATATATTTAATATTCTCTTACTTTGTGTCCTCCATTGCTAATCTGGGAGACCAGTATTTTATTTTGAACATTCATGTTTGCTATCATATAATTTATGATTTATTCATATATAAATATCGGAATGAATTACTTCTACAATAACTGTATTTATGAGGCTTGAATGGATTAACAAAATTCTGAGAAAATTAAAAATATATTCATTTCAATATATTCAAGTCTTATAGGTTTGGAATGACATGAGGGCAGGTAAAGATTTTTTGTGTGAACTTTTCCTTTAAGAGGGAAGGCCAAGAATGATGACTCTCCAAATCAGACAACTCCAAAGTTGGTTTGAGTTCTGCAATCAATGGTTTTAATGAAATGAGCACGTAATCACAGTGTTGTTGCATCAAAATGTGAGTAAACCGGCAGGGGACCACAGAAACATTTATTTTCTAAAAATAACTTACATAAAATCTCAAAAGAATGATGCTCTCCCATGTCTCTGGCTTTTAACATCTACAAAAACAAAAACAAACAAACATTATTTTACTCTTAGTAAAAAAAACAACTGATAACATGAAATTATGAAGTTTACTTGCCTTAAACTATCTTTCCCTCTCTTCAGAAGAAGCTGAGAAAACCTCCTCCTCACACAAACATAAAATATGAACACATAATCACACTGTTGTTGCATCAAAATGTGAAGTAAACAGGCAGGACACAAGAGAAATATTAATTTTCAAAAAAAAAAAAACTCACATCAGTCTCAAAAGAATGAAGTTATCTTGTCTCTGGATTTCAACATCTACAAAAACAAACATTATTTTAGTCTTAGTAAAAATAAAGATAACGGTGTTATTCTGATGTTTACTCTCCTTAACCCCGTCTGTCCCTCTCTTCAGAAGAACACCTCCTCCTCCTCAGACAGTCAGTCACTCTCACACAAACAGCTTCTGTGTCTTTAACTCTCAGCGCGAGGACAATGAAGACACGAGCTCGACAAGTCTGAAATATTACATGTAAGACATACTTTTAACCATTACCACTTCAACAGCCTCAAAATAATTATGCTAGTCTTTACTACACAATGCCGTTTCCTTTAGGAGACAAACATACATTCAGTTTAACCGCGAAAAATAAGACAAATTAACATGAGTGTAACCGTGACCATAACAGTCTATTAACGCCTCAAAAAGTGCAGAAAATGTAAAATCCTATGTAAATATGACAAAATACGTTCACAGACGTTATATTAAAAGTACATCTTCCGTTCAGTAACGTTAAATGATGCCGTTAAGACCTCCGTGTCTGTGGCGAAAACCGCGTCCGTGTTGTTTTTTTTTTTTTTGTAATATAATGTTAAGCTTCTTTGTTTCCGCCTTTCATACAACCGGGTAAACAATAAACGATAACTTTACGTTTTGAATATTTACTTACCATAGTCGTTCACTCGCTTCTCGCTTCTTTCACGCTGAGAAAATGGCGGCTGCTCGCACTGGAGACGTACGAGCTTAACGTGACCTGCATGCTCTCCTTCACGTCCGCGTTCTCAACCCAGCCCCGCTGGGTTAAAACGGAGACCGATTTTCAACCCAAACTTGGGTTAAAACATCCCAAAGTCCTGCCCAGCGGCATCAACCCAGCATTTGGGTTGAAAAAACAACCCAGCTTTTTTTAGAGTGTATATTAAGCATATTTCAAGATATGTTTATGATCAGTTTTTAGCTATTTGCTATATATTTTAATTAGGGCTGTCAATCGATTAAAATATTTAATCGCGATTAATCGCATGATTGTCATGAGTTAACTCGCAATTAATCGCACATTTGTATCAGTTCTAAATGTACCTTAAATTAATACTTTTCAAGTTTTGAATACATTAATCAACATGGGAGTGGACAAATAGAAGCTTTATGCAAATGCATGTTTATTATTAGTGAAACCATACTTAACATAGGATGAAGACTGGACATCTATCAAAGGGACCATAGTATCAAAAGTCATATGTTTATCAAAGAACTTGTTCATGTCTATTATACACATGAAAAAACAACAACATAGAAATAAACGGTTCCCATTACTTCTCTTTCTTTACTCAATTTACTTACACAAACCTATTTACATTTTTGCATGATAGGGCAGCTCACTTCTTGTAAACATGCTAACCTAAATGTACATTTATTATTACTGAAATTACCCTAAACAGAGCATAAAGAACATTGACATGTTTTACAAAGAACGTGTTCATGTCTATCAAACAGGTGGGAAAAAGAATATAAAAAACCCACAGGTTCCTCACAGATTATTTCTCTTTCTTTGCACTGAGCCAGTTGCTCAAACAGACGAGCCTGTTTACATTTTCAGATGACAGGGCAGCTCGCTTTTTCTGAACAACATGTCCTGAGAGTGAAAACAATCTTTCACAAGGTACGGATGTGGCAGGTGTTGATAAGTATATGCGTGCAAGGTAGGCCATCTCACTGTGTGCCCCTTCATGATTGGACCACCACTGCAGGGGACAGTCCTCTATGCCAATAGAGGGCTCTGCCTTGTAGCGCTCCACACAATTCTCAATACAGTCCTCTTCATCATCATCAGATGAAGATTCTGGCACAGACATGAGACATGTTATCTTCTTAGGTGGTTCAGTTGTCACTGGTTTATCTGGCTGTGCAAGCCCCTCCCTCTGGAGCAAAGCACAGACTGAACTCCACACCTCAGCTCTGTCAGCCCTGCTCAGACATTTGAGGTCCTTAAACCTAGGGTCCAGTGCTGATGCAACCCTCAGCCATGTGGTGTTGGTTTTTTCCTTCCGTTTGTCCATGTCAGTTGTGAAAGTTTCCTTAAACTTAATCATGTAGGCTGGGTCATCTTCTGAGACCTCCATCACACGTGATAGATGACACAACGCGGGCAGCACAACTGAGCAAGAAACAAATTTCTCTCCTCCTAAAAGTTCACTCACATACCTGGAATAATAGAGAAAAGCACTTTAGTTAGACATAATGAATCTCTCACTCACTTTCAATCTCTCACTCTTAACACACGCGCACACACACACACACACACACACAAACCTAACCATCACAGAAAACTTTCTGCATTTTTACATTTTCAATACAACTCATTCTGTATGATTTATAAGCTGTTTAACTGGACCAACAAATGTCCCCACAAAAACAAGGATTTCAGACATTTCTATTATATTTTGTCCCCATACTGTATACACACACACACACACACACACACACACACATCAGAACATAAATCCACTCTATTATAAATGACACACACACACACACACACACACACACACACACACACACACACATCAGAACTTAAATCCACTCTATTATAAATGTCACACACACACACACACAGTCAAGACACATCAGAACAACATAAATCCACTCTATTATAAAAATGTTACACACACACACACACACACAGACGTCCCCACTTTTGACACAACCTTACTTTGACTGAGAGACAAATATAATAATAATAAGAGTATCAATAAATTACCTGCAGTGTTCCAGCACAGTCTCCAACCTCTTCAGTTTATCAAATTCAGCTGCAGTTGGCATGTTGATGTTGCCTGCATGTAGGGCCAGTGCATCTCTCAATGGTTCTTGATTTCTCTGAACACGCTTTATCATTTCTAGGGTGCTGTTCCACCTAGTAGACACCTCCTGTACGAGTGACTCTTTCTTTTGAAGATGTTTGACTTGCTGCTGTTCAAGCTTGGCTGCGTTAGCAGGGCTATGCTTGAAATGACCCACTAACTTCCTGCATTTTGCCAAGGCGCCATCAAACGGGCTGTTTTGGAGAGAAACTGTGATGGCTCGGTGGAGGCTGTGTGCAATGCAAGGCATATGCTCGAACGGGAGCTGCCTGGCCGCTGCAATCATGTTGCGTGCACTATCAGTGGTCACTATTTTAATTTTGAGTTCAATGTTCCACTGTCTGGCTACTTGAAGAAAGTGCTCAGCGCAAACGTCAGCATAGTGTCTATCTTCTGTCTTCATAACGGTCAAAGCGTGAGACTGAAGTTTCCAGTGCGCGTCAAAATAATGTGCTGTGACGCCTAGGTAGCTATGGTTACTGAGGGAAGTCCAATAATCTCCGGTGAGCGCAACCGTGTTTGTCTGTCTCAATGCCTCCTGAACTTTAGCTTTCTCCTCTTCATATAAGTTGTGAATCTTGGTTGTAATGGTGGCTCTTGAAGGTAGTTCGTATGTAGAATCGTTAGATGCGATGCGAATAATTTCAAGTAGACCCTCGTCCTCGACCACATTAACTGGTCTACATGCTGTAGCCACCCATTTAGCTATAGTTGAGGTGAGTCTATTAGTTGTGGACTTATCCATCGATCTCCGCTGCAAACTTTGATCCATTGTGGTCTGCCTTTGACGAGGGGGAGGGGGGCTCTCCGTGTCAGTTGTATGCTTCGCCATCAAGTGATATTTTAAACTCGACGTGCTGCGGTGATAACTTAATTCACATCGACAATAAATGCAGATAACTTTTGTCTTGTCGACAGAACCATCAGACCTCGTTTTGTATATAAATTTTCCGTTCAGAAGACCCCTTTCATTTTCCATTTCTGTTTGCTGCTGCATCTCTATCTCTCCAACTACGGGCTAGGCCACGGGTCAAACAGGTGATGCGCGCTGCATTAATCGTGCGTTAAAAAAATTAGCGCCGTTAAAATGAATTTGAGTTAATGCGTTATTAACGCGCTAATTTTGACAGCACTAATTTTAATATATAAAAATTGTGTAGAATTAGAACCACTTTACAGTTTTTTAAAATCGCTATGACAGTTTTTTCAATACCCTTAACAAATTTTCTAAACTCTTAACACAGTTAGCACAACATCCGGCTTTGTAGGCTATACAATTAACACATTTCTTGTTGCTTTCATACAAAATGCATACAGTTAACACCAATTTAAAATGTTTGAACTTCTTTTACACACAAGCTCAACCAAGACCAAAACAATTTAATTTTACAGTCAAATTTTCAAATGCTTTCACACTGTATGTCAGAACAGATAACATCATGTTCTAAACATAACTTATATAGGCTAAAGTCAAAGTGAACAGCTGTTAATTTTGTGAATTGAAACACACATATATTCCCTGTACTTTATTCCATTGCTAATGAGAAACAGCTTATTGCAGTTATGCAAATATATAAATCACAGCTGATTCCCATTTAGGAATCACACTCAGGTGTTGAGGTCTTTTCAATCGCATGATCATTCTATATACAGTAAAAGAGGACCTATTTGGGCTGATCTTGTGTGGTAAAGGGCACTCCTGCGTAAATGTGAGATTTTAGAAGATCAGTACCAAAGACTGGTGCCAGAGAAAGGGGACAGGTGGGAGACCACTTGGCAATATATGTGATCACATGGAACAATGTGCATTCCACCATTCCCAGAGCAGACAGTCAATGATGTCTCTTTTCCTTGGCCCTTACTCCCTTTTCCTCAACCCCACTGAGAGAGATGCCAGGATACAATGGATGCTTCATGCCAAGGCATTACAGCTGAACAATACCAGAAGAGGATAAGGGATACCAAAAGATACTTCCCCAGATACCTTGCCAGAGAAGATATCAGGTGTGATGTGGATGAGAACATGTGGCCAAACTTAGAAGTTTGGGCAGATTATCTCACATTTATTTATTTACTTTTTATTCTACTGTGGATTTTTCTGTTCTGTAAATTTTGTATTTTCACATAATGACATAAATCAGTGGTTCCCAACCTTTTTCAGCTCGCGGCCCACACAACCAAACACATATGTTTACACGGCCCACTGCAAAAACAATTAACTGACCCCACTATTGTTGGGTTAATAACTTAGTACTCAGAAGCTAGATTGTTAACTGTCTTTATTGAATGAACTAGGGCTGTGCGATATGAAAAAAAAAAAAAACCTATCGCGATTTCTTTGATCAATTTTGCGATTTTGATTTTAATCACAAATTTGATGCACACAGATATGCTTTACAGGCATAAATGTATTCGGGATGTATTTGAAACATATTTCCAAAAGAAAACCAATTAGAGCTTTATCAAAAAGTTGTAACATCTCTAGAACAGACATGAGTTAAAATAATCACTATAGTAGCCTAAAGGTGTAACAAAATTTCTAGACTTATGGCCAAAAATAAATAAATAAATCCCATGTCCAGGGACTTTTTTTCTTTTTTTGCCATGCATTGTTCATAAAGCTAATTTATTGTAGTGGTTCCTCGGGTGTTGAAATAGATTTGTTATATATTATACAGGTTCACATGTACTCTGTCTGCAGTGTGTAGGCCTATTGAGAGTGAGGAGTTGTCGTCATAGCACAGAGCCCCTCCCCTCGATATCACAGTCTCCGCCATGTTGGCAGGACACCGGCGGCGAAACAGGATTGTTTACATGTGTTGTTAACTCGGTAGTAGAGGAGGTTTTTGCAATTCCGCACTGTTTTACCATGCCTGGAAGTTACTGCTGCGTTAAAAACTGCTCCAGTACCTCACATGATACATATGGAAAACATAGGAACAATGGAATACAGTTTTTTTAGGTTACACCAGGCGCAATACAGCGGTATTTGGAGAAGCTCCCAGGCATCCAAAATATCGACCCATACGAGCTCCCTGCAGCGGAATGGCACAGAGACCTGGACCATACCTCCACACACACATATGGACATTGTGAATTATCTAGTTTTTGGTGTAAGTTACTACACAATGCAGGAGTTTAAAAGCCACAATTCTTTGGAAAGTTACGAGGCTTTCTGCTGTGGCTGGCTCCATCTACAAGCCTCCAGGTGGTGAAAACAGCGTTGTACTGGTCAAAGTAAGTTTATTCACATGCGTTTTTATGGAAGCAAAATAATGACTTATGTCTTTGAAACAAAAAAGCATGCTGAATAGCACTAACTGAAAAATAATGCATTGAATTAACAGTTCTTGCATTTTAATGCCTTGAATTTCCAGGGCTTGCATTGTTAAGTCCTGAAATTTTATATAGTTGTTAATTTAAGCTGTGAATATTTCAATTAAAAATATTTCACACACCTTTTCATAATTAAAAAAATCAATAATTCATATTCACGTTCCAGAATTCACTTCCAAAATATTAAATCGGTTAAAAATACGATGTATAATATTCAACAGGCAAATTTCGGTCCGTTTTATTTCACTTTCCAAATTCGCTTCCACAAATTCAGTGGTTAAAATTCGGCAGATAATTCGCCCTTTCACATCCGGGAGCTGCAGGAATAGCAGTAGAGCACAGAGGCATAATCTCCAACTGCTGTCAGTTGCTCACCAACAGGTGGTGCAAGCGGCTGTTAAATAAGGCCAAAGCAACAGGTGGATTAAGTAATACAGTTACAAAAACTGATCTGCAGAAATTAAGCAAGCGCTAAGTAGAAGTTTTGATTATCGGGGCATGTGGAAAAGCTGATTGTGCGTATGTTTATTTCAACCTCTTTGCTGTTACCAAGTAAGCAGCTATGTTCAGCAGTTCCTTCATCTTGGCTGAGCTTTCAACGTTGTTACGGGAAAGGATGAAGCTGAATGTTTAGTTCTTGTCACATGACCTGCGGTGCGCTTGCGGCATTCTGAAAGTTGAGATGTATTTAACTCGATGCTGTTCGGACGCGCCTGGAAAAAACGGGCGCGTCGCACCGCGTGCGCATCGCGACCGCGTCGCTTCCATTATGAGCGCGCATACCGCGCGCCTACATTGGAAATAACGAACTTGAGCTAGCAAAAGACGCGATAAGTGAACGCCCCCTAAGAACTGCGGTCTTCTACAGTACTTCAAATATGCCGTGGAGAATCACAGAAAGTGACCGAATTCAAGAACATTGTTGCAGCATCTCTCATGCAACGAATAAACACCGCTAACTTGGAGAATACAGTGAAAACTCCTCTTCTCGCATCTGTCCTAGACCCTCGGCACAAACATCTCAGGTTTCTCAATGAAAACATGAGAGAATTAAGAAAAAAAACTTTATTTGAACATTATCAGAACATTTTCCTTGATGCAAGTGGTGCGGATGCAGCCGCCGTCACCAACGATGAAGAGGATGCAATAACAACTCGTAGGAAAAGGCTGGAAAAGGCTGAGCCAGTACTTCAGCGATGATTACAGAGAGTCCTGCCGAGACGAGTGGGAACAGTTCTTGCTGGAGCCATGTATTCCATGTATTCCACTAGATGAGGATCCCATTCAGTGGTGAAACGAAAACACGAAGCGCTTCACAAAACTTATTCGCTTAGCACACCGTTATTTGTGAGTCCCGACAACGTCTGTGCCGTCAGAGCGCGTTTTCTCCGCGACTGGCCTTATTGTTAACAGACTAAGGAGCCGACTTTCCCCCAATCATGTTAACATGCCCGTATTTCTTAACAAGAACATTTGAAAGAATAGAAAAAAAGAAAAAAAGATTTGCTGACAGTTTAAAAGTTAAGTGTACAATAGCCTAATTGCTGCAGGCTGCTTTACGTTTTTTCTTTGTTCACTTATTATTATTATTATGTTGCTTTTAATCTGTACTTTTATTTGTTTGCACGCATTGTTAAAGGTTTTCAGCTACAAAACACGATGTGTAATGTTCAAGCTTATTGTGTGTAAGCTTGTTCAAAATGACGAAAACAAATGTTGCTGAAAAATGTCTGACTCATTAAACTTAATTTAAATAAACGAATATTCGAGTATTCTTTTTTTGTGAGCTCAAATAGTCGAATGTGATATTTGTGGAAAACACCCATCCCTAGTAAGTCAGTCTTGTATCTAGCAATGTACTACAACTGTTGGAACATGAAAACCCTTTCCAGGGATCTTTAATATGTAAATGATTGTATACTGTAAATATATGAAGGGAGGTATTGGCAAAATCTCACCTGTAGAAAATCACTCTGAGAAATAGAAGATTAAGAATTTGACTGTGTTATTTAGAATTTTAATTAAAACACATTGGACCTTTTAACCCAGTCAGTGGAATTGTCAGACGGTCCCTTGGGTGCGGTAGCACGTCAATAATTTCTTCAGTTTACATTTTCAGAATATACCTAGATTGTTTTTAACTCATTTTTTTATGTTAATATAAATTGGTTGCATATTGTTAAAACTAATCAGGGTATTGATATCTTTGTGTGACTGTCGACTTTATAGACCAGTGGTAATGGAAATCAATTATAAAGAAAATGCAGCGCATTGGATTCTTTTTGATCCCATTTGCTTGCCTGTATATAGTTTGCATAATCCTCAATAAAATCTATTCTGAGATCTGAGGTCTTATATCACAGTATTAATTGACTGAGAAGCGTTACTCGTCATTGGGGAATCCTGGAGTGTGACGTGAGGGGATCCCCAGTATTACAGCACAGCGACGCACAAGCCATGACACAAAGTTAGGCAAACTAAACAACCGAAAGCAATATGTGTCTTCCTTAGATGTAATGTTAGTTCTGTAATTCAGCGTTGGGTAAAACACCATTATAATCTCCTTTGAATGGATTGCTATTTTGAAATAAATTTAGTAGCAGAGCTACTGAAAGCGATTTTTTTTGTGCTGCAAATCCATTTATCCTTTGCTGAAATTTCCGCGTCATTGTTTCTTAGCCTCAGGAGCGCTTCTGCCCGAGCACTTTGGAAAAAAGGAGAAAGTGGCGCACATAGCCTTTTCCACACGTTATTAGGCGCGATATGTGAATGGCCCCTTATTCATTCATTAATTATTTTTTAAATAAATTAAATTATTTTATATATATAACATGCACTTTTTCTTGTTCCGTAACTTGCGTTCATATCCACATCTGTCTGTATATAGTTTGCATCATCAGTAAGATGTGAGTTTGTCTTTAAATCGCTGTCACTGTTAGTGCGCTGAGCCACGTGTTTTCTTTTCTTTAACATATTTCTGAGGGAAACCGCGTGAAACCTTGAGCGTTCGTTCATATTTTACATCTGCTTAACTGTCTATATAGTTTGCATAATCATCAATGAAATGTCTTCTGAGATCTGAGGTCTTATATCACAGTATTATTTGACTGAGAAGCATTACTCGTCATTGGGGAATCCTGGAGTGTGACGTGAGGGGATCCCCAGTATTACAGTTCAGCGACTCACAAGCCATGACACAAAGTTAGGCAAACTAAACAACCGAAAGCAATATATGTCTTCCTTAGATGTAATGTTAGTTCTGTAATTCAGCGTTGGGTAAAACACCATAATAATCTCATTTGAATGCTGCTTACTTGGTAACAGAAAAGAGGTTGAAATAAACATACCCACAATCAGCTTTTCCACATGCCCTGATAATCAAAACTTCTACTTAGCGCTTGCTTAATTTCTGCAGATCAGTTTTTGTAACTGTATTACTTAATCCACCTGTTGCTTTGGCCTTATTTAACAGCCGCTTGCACCACCTGTTGGTGAGCAACTGACAGCAGTTGGAGATTATGCCTCTGTGCTCTACTGCTATTCCTGCAGCTCCCGGATGTGAAAGGGCGAATTATCTGCCGAATTTTAACCACTGAATTTGTGGAAGCGAATTTGGAAAGTGAAATAAAATGGACCGAAATTTGCCTGTTGAATATTATACATCGTATTTTTTAACCGATTTAATATTTTGGAAGTGAATTCTGGAACGTGAATATGAATTATTGATTTTTTTATTATAAAAAGTGTGTGAAATATTTTTAATTGAAATATTCACAGCTTAAACGAACAACTATATTACATTTCAGGACCTAAAGATGCAAGCCCTGGAAATACAAGGCATTAAAATGCAAGAACTGTTAATTCAATGCATTATTTTTTCAGATAGTGCTATTCGGCATGCTTTTTTGTTTCAAAGACATAAGTCATTATTTTACTTCCATACGTTTTAGCGTGTTGTAATTACACATTGCATTTAGCAGACACTTCTTGACCAAAATGACAAAGTAACTTAGGATAACTGCCACTGTTTTGTAAAGACTAGATTGTAACGAGATGTTCAATGTACACAAACGTTTCCAACATCTTTTGATGTAGGCTAAAGCTTTGTATGTTTGGTTATAATTTGATTTTAGCCCAGTGAGACATACTGTACCGGGTTTTTGTGTTGGGGGCTGCAAAGTGGACAAACCAGCCCTGGGTTGGCTAGGGTAGTTAAATGTGTGATTGCAAGATGTAAATGTCCTGGTTAGATTAAAGTCATTAAGAGCGTGAATGCAAGGTGACTTACATCGTAAACAATATAATTCACAATGTCCATATGTGTGCACGAAGGTAAATGGTCCAGGTCTCTGTGCCGCTGCAGGGAGCTCGTATGGGTCGATATTTTGGATGCCTGAGAGCTTCTCCAAATACCGCTGTTGTGCGCTTGGTGTGAGCTTGTTCCTGTAAGGTCCCCTTTCTTTCGCCTTATCTTTCTGCATTGCTTTACTTTCTTCATTTCTTTCTCGTATTCGTAGATCCGTCTCTGTTCCGCCGACATAATAAATGCTCTGGAATGTTTAGTCGCGCCTCTGTGAAGTTCTGAAGGTGTTGCCCCTGGCAATCGATAGCGTGTCCTACCATCATGGCCGACCGGCTCAGACCCCTCCCAAATCAACCCAAATCGGCACGTGACTCCTCACTCTCAATACAGTATGTGTATGCGATGCAGAAGCAGCAGCAAGAGCGCATTGATGTAAAGCGAAAGCACATTAAAATAATGCAAGAGAGCGAATCGCTCTGTTCGCACAGATTTCCTTTGCTCTGTCACAAAACCAGACGTGCTGGCTCAGATACACGCTGCTCTCGCCCGGAGAGAGTGTGCGCACTTAAAACATATCTCCTTTCACTTAAACTGCATCCTGTGCGCTTACAACTCTCTCTATGATCATGTGCTAGATATTAATTATTTTCGCACATTTTTTATTTCTAGCCTTTTACCGCGTGCAGTGTTAACACTCTGGAACTGGGCCGCGTAAAATCATGCTATAAAGCCATTTAGAAATCGCGTACGCTCAAAGCGTGATTTTTTTGACGTTTTTTTTTTTTATTTCTATTTCATTCACAGCCCTAGAATGAACTTTCAATGAACAGAAAATAACTCGGGCTGGCACCGCTCAGCAAAACGGGAAAAGATCCAGCCAGAGCTCGGAAGCGGGTAGACAGTCAGCGGAGCAAGCAGTCAGGAGGGAACCTGTTGACAGCCATTTATGCATGTTTGAATTTGTTGTTCTGTAGCATATGCAGCAAAAATATAAATTGGTGGTTTATTCTTAAACCAATCAGCGAGCTCGAATAGTGGAAGCAAAGTTACAGTTTAATATTTATTTTTT
Organism: Carassius carassius; assembly: GCF_963082965.1. NCBI lineage: Eukaryota > Metazoa > Chordata > Actinopteri > Cypriniformes > Cyprinidae > Carassius > Carassius carassius. The sequence continues at coordinate 21,595,125 of NC_081797.1, read as the reverse complement.
GTTATTTAATTCTATATACAATGATGTTATTATGTTATGACTTATTATTTCTTTTAATAGTAATTTGCGGCCCACCTGCAATACCGGCCCACAGGTTGAAAACCACTGACATAAATTATAAATAAATTACAGATATATTGCACTTTTTTCTTGTATTTTTGTTTTCTTTCCTTTTCTAGTGTCCTGTTGCAAATAAAGCCTTTGCAACTGCAGCAATTCTGTCTGTCTTTGTTCCCCCATAGACCGTTCATTCTATAAAGCTACTCTATGGTCATTCAATTTTTGCACTGAATTTCTTTGCACTTCTTTGCACTGAAAACTGAGGTTTTTTTTTTATTTTTTTGTCACTGTGTTACAATTGACTAAATGTTTCTGTTGGAAGAGAACATGTTTTAGTGTTTTGAATAATTATTTGATTTTGAAACATGTTTTCAGTGTTTTGTTAGACATAATGTATTGTGTTTGTTTATTATTGTATTTTGAAAATTAGTTTTGGGGTTTAGTTTAAAATGTGTGATTTTGAGCATGATATTAACCATTTTGCCAATTGTGTGTTGGTGCGTTAAGAGTTTAGTTGTTAAATGTACTGAAAAAACTGTCATAGCGATTGTAAAAAAACTGTAAACATACAATTTATATAATTATGATTTTATTGTATTTTAAATAAGTACTCTTATTTTTATATGTCTATCAATATACTAAAGCACATGTAAAATAACTGATTTTAATTTCAACTTAAGTGTGTTCTCCAAAATTACATTTGTTAATGTGTTTTAAATGTATTACTATTTAGTCTTTAATATATACTATATGCATTAATGCAATTAATAAAAATAAAAATAAAAATAAACTTCAATACACTTTTTTATACAGCATACTCCAATAAAAATTTGAATTGTTGAAATTTTCATCACCAGCTCCTGCTCTATGAATTATATAAATAAAATTTTCTACATAATATTTTCCGAAAGTACTGTATTTACAGTAGGTGGCTATCCTATCTGGGGCTTACCGCCGCGTGCCACGGTGGTAACTGTAATTCAGTCGCGTGTTAAAATCATTCGCGAAACTACCACCAGGTGGCGCAAAGGGACGGATTGCGAAATGAATGTAATTGTAAAATGAGATAAAAGAAGGAAGTAAAACAACAATAACATTATGATATAACATTGTAACATTTAAAAAAAAACATTTTTTTTTTTACAATTTTTTAATTTTTAAAATGTAGGATAGTCTTAGGCTACAGTCTACTAAACAAAAATTAAAAGAAGACCTTAACACAAAGGATCATATGCATGCTATTTTTATTAAACAGTAAATAAATATAAGCTAAATGTTTTAATTTCATTTTCATTTCGGTTCATTCTTGATTTAAAAAAATCTTCAGGTTCCATATGCAGAGCGAAATGGGAACGGTCCAGCATTTAGCAATAATTAGTATTAACTCTGTTATTATTCTTGATTTTGCAAACTACCAGCATTTTTGAATTATGCCTTATGTGTGACCAAAAATTAAGTATTATTTGTTTCAGCTGTTTGAGCGTGCTGGTGCCTCGCGCACATATTCACTGGAAACAGCAGTCGTTCACCAGACATTCGGCCTGAGCACTTTGACATATTGTTAATTATGATTTTTTTTTTACTGAAATGCACACTGCCTATTTACCTCATGAATAATACTTAAGCTTCAAATGGGCAACATCACAAATATGGAAACGTTTGATTTCTCCCGATTGAGAAAGCCAAACCTTATGCTTAGCTTTAAATTATTATTATTTTTTGATTTTTTGTTTTATTACTAAGCCTATATTATTATATACTGCAATTATATTTATCCATTAGAATTATATATTTTAATTATTGTTTTGTTCTGATAAATTTGTTAAATTTAAAGGATTTGTTGTAAAATATTTTCTAATAGCCTATTTTTTTTCCTCTCACAAACTCTGATTTATTTTTTAGCGTGTTTAAAAAAAAACATGAAGCAAACGAAAATAGGTGATTGATCCGTTAAAATGAAACCTATACACGACTCATAGCCTATATTTTTTTCCTCTGACAAACTTAATTTATTTTTCAGCGTGTTTAAAAAATAAAAAAATAAAGAAAACATTCAGCAAATGAAAATAGGCGATTAATCAGTTAAAATGTGTGACTCTTGGTTAACAGTAATTATAATTATTTTACTTCAGAACAGAGCCTGGGACTAATCTAGGTTATCCATGTTTTTTTTTTTTCATTGCATCTAAAAATGACTTTGTTCATTACATTCACTTCACACGATCTGGCGCAGATCAGCCTCCCGCAAAGCTCAGCTGTGGACGATTTAAAAATGTTTGATATAAAGCAGTGGTTCTCAACCCGCAGCCCGTCACGAATTCAAATGTGGCCCGCACCACATGCTGAATAATAGTATTTAAATTCAAGTTAAAAAAAAAAAAAAAGGTTTTAATTACTTCAATTATTTTTATTAATTAATAATATGTTATCATGTTTATTCTTGTAAAAAATACGTGTTTATTCTTTAGGAAAACAAGGGAAAAAATAAGGGACAATCCGAATATTTGGTCTGCTTTACCTATTTATGTAAGCTACAATTATTCAAATAATAATAATAATAATAATAATAAAATAATGTCAATAAAAAATACCATCGGCCTGAGTAATTTTGACCATTATAAATTGTGACTTTAAAGATTAGTCATTTAGGTGATAAAAATACTGTGAAATTAATAATGGCATGGATTTTAGAACATAACAACTGAAGGTTTATGAAACATTAGCCAATAAAGCATTTTTTTAAACAACGGAACTTAAAGTTGTGAACTAAAATATTATTTCAACCATACAGCATGTGAATAAATAAACTGCATAATTTTCATAACATTTCATTATTCATAAAATGCATAACGTTTCTGGTGTTTGGATTTGTACTTCAATATAATGAGCTCCAAGTTTAAGAATAGCCCTAGACTAGTTTCTCTCTCTCTCTCTCTCTCTCTGTTTAACAGCATTAGCTCAATGATATACGTCTTCCTTCCGTTAGAATTTTCCTGCCTTGCTAAATGTTGGGCTCATGCAGGGCCGGCGCGTGCCTATAGGCGAACTAGGCAGCCGCATAGGGCGGAGAGAGAGAAGGCGAGAGAGAATGCGAGAGAGAGAGAAGGCCAGAGAGAGAGAGAGAGAGAGAGAAAATTATTAATTTATGTGTTTGTTGCACATTAGGTATAAATAAAATAAAAGCTATAAATAAATAAATAAAACTTTACATTTCGAATAAAAATTCCCGCATGGCAGCGCCCTATTAGTAGGTCTATATGCATGCAAAATACTTTAATGTATATTCAAAAATGTCAAAACGAATAAATTTATCTGGTCATGAGTAATCGCCTCCGTGGAAGAGCGCTTTTCGCTGCTTAGAGACCATGGGCGCGTATTTGGATTTTTAGATGACATCGCATCTCTCAAAGAAAAGGAGAATAGAATAGCCTAGTTCTTCAGGATTGCTTAGGACTGGAAAAGGCCCTGACTCATGGAGACTCGCGGGATGTTGATGGGCATGAATTGTTTGAAGAGCTGACTGCTTTGGGCAGACGCCTGGTTGCTGGATCTAAACCACTGGATGCGCTTAAATTCATCTGTGAAAAAGGGATGGAAAACCATTTTCCAAATGTTTTTGTAGCATTGAGAGTGTCACTGTGAGCTATGGAGAACGCAGTTTCTCAAAGCTTAAACTGATAAAAATGATCTCCGAAATACAAGTTAAACTCGAGGATGCAATCAAAGCGTTTGCCGCTGCGAAAGCCCGACGCGCACGCTTCTGAAATGTAGGTGTGAATGTGTGTATCAGTCAAGAAAACAATCGAAAACTCCAGTTTTGTGAGCTAAAAAAAATGTGTGCATATGTTTAGTTTTATTCTGTACACTATCTATTAGCCTATAAAACAGAATTTATACTTAGCTGTTGCATTGTGTACCCTTTTCACCTTTTTGCAGAATGAAAAAATTAAAAACTCTGAAAACATGCTTGCACGTTTTTATTTTAGTGTAATTTCATAGATAAAAAAAAAAATTGTGTAAATACATCTTAAGGATCCCTAATTGTGAATGTGAGGGGGGCGGCATTTGAGCTTGCGCTGGCCCTGGGCTCATGATCAATAAGTTGTATTCGCCTCTATCTGATTCCGTAAAGTCAAACCGCAGACAGTGAAGCTTGCATCACTGAGCGCGCGGGACTCGCTGTGAGGCGGGAACAGAGGATTCCGCTTGGTCTTAAAGCCTCCCGCAAACATCCACGATCACAAATAACAATGATTTTCGTAAAATAATGATTAATTATTAATTGATGATTTGTTATTATCATTATGGTCTTGTGAAAATAATAATATGGGCTGCGAGAAAATTATGAATACAAAGAGTACTGCTGAGTGCAGGCATGTTTCAGCCCAGTAACACACCGTTCCTCAGAGCCAAAACACAGACCGAATTCTGTTCAGCTGGAGGGGGTTGGGTTTTGGGTAGTTATTCATGGATTGTGGGGGTCGAGATAAAGGTGTGAATAGCTCTTTCATATGGACAGTGTCTTATGAGGCTTTCACTTGCTGAACAGGTTTATATACGACTGTTGTTTTGATTATATTCACAGTGCTGGCTCTCTCCGACGAGAGAAATGCAACATTCACACATTACACTATTCCTTTTCGTCTAAAAACATTTCAAGCTTTCTGTAGATATATTTTTAATGTACCTATGTGAGACACCACGATAATATGTTAATTAAAAAATTATACATTCATTATCATGAAAAATTAAAGTGATGAGACGGCACCTCCCAGTCATTAATGCACATGAATAATTTTTGCACAAACACTTGAATATGAGCTTCTTATCACAAGTAAAATTCATGCCAACAGCCAACATATTTAGCTTGATCAGAAGGTTGACTGCAAGAGTAAAGCGGGATGTTAAGAGTTTGTCTGTTTCTTTTACTGATTATTTTCGGGTTAAAGCATGATCTAAACCGATTCACACTCAATCGCTTTTGCAATAATGCGTTCAAACAAATGTAATCTTACAGTGCTACATTATCAGCATGCTATCTGATTTTGAAATCTTGAAGTGAATCGATCTGTTTAGATAAAATAACTGACAAAAATATACTGTTATTTTCATCACAAACAAAATTTTCACAGCAGAAAGCAGCAATTAAAGATGTCATGCTTACAATGTTATTAGTTTGGCATGTGATAGGCTATAGGGAAAAAGTTTACACAAAATAGCTTAAGCCACTTTGAAACTCTCCTGTTATTTTTTTATTATTATTATTTTATATGCTATGTTATGAACATAACATTTCAAACATACTGAAATACTTTATTCACAGAGTGAAGGCGGAGCGTGTTTCTGGTATCAGTGCGCGCGGAGGGGAAGTTGTTTCTGCTCACAGACTCGACTGCGAGTGAGAGAGATGTTTCAGCTGACGAAATGAAGATGACCGCGGCTGCACAAGCACAGCACATCCGCCAAAAATCAACCTGCAGCAATCCTCGTTCATCGACTCGCCAAGCTTTACTTTTGTAGGTCGCATGGCAATAAATAATTCGATAATATGACCATGCAGTCAATACAGATATTTAATAAAAACATTAAAACAAGCAGGGCTGTAAAATAAAACAATAAAAAACGCACGCCAGGTCTACACCGGACACCGGACACTGGAGCGATCCAACAAAAGACAGCAGAACACAGTGATGGATACATTGGACACGATCCCCATCAGTGAACTGATGCTCATTCTGTTTATGATGAAATGTTCTGACACTGTGTTCAGATGATTTGACACTATAGTGTGATGTCATCAGGTTTAGACACACTTTTTGCTGTGGGGCACAGATGACAACTCTCGCGTCCGGTGTAGACACAGACAGTGACTGCTCTATTTACAAATAAGTTCTATAAGAAAAAAAAAAAAAAAAACTAAACCAGCGGCATAACGAGATGGAAATATAAACTAGAAAAAAATATTAACAGGTCCTCCGTCCATGACACTGACTCACTGTGGAGCTGGCAGTTTTAATCTGAACAGCTCTTAAAGCTGAGTGGATGTTACAGGCTAGTTCTCAAGGAGTTTGTCTGTTTGTTTTACTGATTATTTTTAGGTTAAAGCATGATTTAAACCGATACAGCACATTAACACGCAATGGCTTTCGCAATAATGCATTCAAATAAATGTGATCTTACAGTGCTACAACATTATCAATATCTGATTTTGAATGATTTTGAAATCTACAAGAACTTCATCGATCAGTTTAGATAAAATAACTGACGAAAATGTACTGTTATTTTCATCATAAACAAAATTTGCACAGCAGAAAGCAGCAATTATAGATTTAATACGTACAATAGTTTAAAGTAGGGAAGTAGGAAAAAACAGTTTACACACAATAGCCTAAGCCACTTTGAAACTCTTCTGTTATTTTATTTATGTATTTGTTTTTATAGGCTATGTTATGAAAATAATATTTCAAACATACTGAATTACTTTAGCCATGGAGTGAAGGCGAGTGGTGTTTCTGGTATCAGTGAGCGGGATCGGAGTGATTATTAAATGCTCTGAGCACGGAGGGGAAGTTGTTGCTTCTTCGCTCACAGACTCTGCTGCCGAGTGAGAGAGATGTTTCACCCAACGAAATGAAGACGACCGTGGCAGCACAAGCATTGCATATCCACCAAAATCAACCTGCAGCAATGCTCATTGATCGGCTCGCCAAGCTTTAGTTTTGTAGGTCGCATGGCAGTAAATAATACGATAATATGCCAATGCAGTCAATACAGAGATTTAATAAAAACATTAAAAACAAGTGGGTTTGTAACATAACTCATTAAAAAACGAAAGCCAGGTCTACACCGGACACAAGTGGTGCGATCCAAAAGAAGACAACAGAACACAGTGATGGATACACTGGGCACGATCCCCATCAATGAACTGATGCTCGTTCTGTTTATGACGAAATTTACTGACACTGCGTTCAGATGATTTGACACTGTAGAGTGATGTCATCAAGTTTAGACACACTTTTAGCGCATTGGGGCGCGCACGACAACTCTCGCGTCTGCTGTAGACACAGACATTGACTGCTCTATTTACAAATAAGTTATATAAGAAAAAAAATAAATACATAACCTAAACAGTGGCATAAGGAGATGGAAATATAGAATAGAAATTATATTTACACTTGCTCTGTCCTCCGTCCATGACGTCCAGTTTTAATCTGAACAGCTCTTAATGACGAGTGGATGGTTAGATGCATGATGGGCTAGTATTAAAAAAAACAGTAAAATAAATAATTGTCTTTCCAGCATTAAGGTAATAACAGTACCGTTTTTCTTTTGTTTTTTTTTTTAAATCGTCTCAGTTATAAATTTGAATGGTAAATGAATGATAAAGAACTATATTAAAACTTGTTTTGAAAAATGTATTTGTCATATGAATATTGATTTTAAGTAGGGGGCAAACAAAAAAAATGGATTTAAATCGTACATTAGATTTTTTTTGTGAAAAAAAATAAAATAAAATAAAAAAATAAAAAAAAATATATATATATAATATAATGTTTTAGGCCATATCACAGCCCTAAAAGCAATAAAAGAAGGCTCCCTTTAAAATCACTTAAGTTGTCAATTAATTAAGCTCTTTTTTACATCGTGTGCATTTTGTTGATTATAATGAGAGAACTTGAGTTTAATCATGAGGATTTTTTATTAATCCATCCATTCTTTAGAGTTTCAAAGATTTAGCTAAATCGTTCAGGTTTAATTTATACGTTTCTTTACTAAAGTAAAGGAAATAATTCATAAAAATGCTACAATTTCTTAATCCGTGTACAGACAAATATATTTTTCCCAAGAAGTTAACTGTCAAAATGAAGGATAGGTAAAGAATAACAAAAATGCATGTTGTTTTATATAATGAATTTTAAAATATAATTTAAAATATAAATTAAAATATAGGCCTAATATATGAGAATATTGACATTTTGCATATTAATCCACGTAGCCTAGCTCACTAAAATAGGCTACCACTTTTAATACTCAGATGGAAGGTAAACCACAATTTCTTTTGAATAATAAAACACATGATTCATATAATATAAATAATACTGCACACCTATTAAATGTGTCAAATCTAAAATATGGTTTAATACCATGCAACAAAATAATTTAGATTGTCATGTATATATATATATATATATATTTTTTTTTTTTCATTCGATCAGATAACATTTTAAGCTGTCATATGGTCATGTTACAATGTACTCTACATATGGAGCATTTGTAACATTTCACTTCCATTTTTGAGGGTAGATAAAGAAAAACATATACACTGTAATTATGAAACAAAGCAACATATTTATACTAGACAAGTGTAAAATTACTGTGGATATTTTTTACGTATATTCTGAACCCTATGTTGATGTACACAAACTGAGAAAGTCAAAAAGTGTTACTTTGTGCCCCGCTCTCCCCTATGGCTTTAATGTGTGCTGTATTAATCAAATCATAATATTATCATGGCATGTTTTTCTGTAATAGCAAAAGTCAAATCATATCATAAAAACAAAAATCAATGTTATGTTTTATTGTGTTGTATTATGTTGTATTGTGATGAAATTGCTGTTTTTTACAAACTGTATCTCCTCAAGCTGCAGTGTCTCTCAGCTCTATCAGTGCAGTCACTGTGACTCTGACTGATGGAGGTTTTTGTACGACTCTTTATCACTGTGTGAGTACTAGCCTACTGTGTTCACTCAGACAGTAATAAACTCCTATATCTTCAATCTGGACTCCACTGATGGTGAGAGTGAAACCTTTTCCTTGTCTAGATCCACTGCCACTGAATCTAGATGGAGTTCCTGACTGGAGGCTGTTTATGTAATAAATGAGACGTTTAGGAGCTTCTCCAGGTTTCTGCTGATACCAGTATAAGTTGCTGCCATATATTCCCAGATCTGTACTACACTCTATTGTAGCTGTTTGACCGAGCTGGACAGTTTTAACTTTAGGCTGAGTCACAGTGATTCCTCTGGATTCTGAATAAAATAAAATAAATTAGTTTGCAAATCTTCTTAATAGAAGAATATTAAATTGATGTAACCACTAATAACATATTATTATTATCAAAATAGACATCCTACCTTGAATAAAACCCCCAATGGTCCAGATGAGGATGAGGATGTTGTTCATTGTTGTTGTTGTGTCTTGTGTGATGATGAAGATTGTGTTCTGTTCTGCTCTCAGTCATGAAGTGTTAAACTCACAGCTCTATAAACACTCTCAGAGCACTGAAGCATGTGCTGACGATGCAAAGAAGTGGGCAGGATTTACAACAGACTGAGCTGCAAACAAACACATATACTACAAAAAATATAGAATATATAATCTTACAATGATTAGGATTCAGTATCTTTTGAATTTTATCAAATATAATTCTTATTCTGCTTATAGATTCAGATTCTTATTGATTCATAGTTTCGCTTCCAATAAGATAATAAATAATACAAATAACAAAAATAAATAAGTCAAACATTTAGATGCCAAACATATGTATTCTGTCATTTTACAAAGTGTTCTGTTGCAGCTGAATAACATGAGGAAAAAACAGCAGGCTACAGAGAACATAAGGCTACAAGAGGTACTTTTGTCTATGGTTTTATTAGGGTAAATTAGGAGCAATAAATAAAATAGGAATAACATAAAAAATACAACTGTACAAATTTCAGGCACAGAAATTGACATACATTTAGAAACACTGCTTAGATTTCTAATCTGTTGACGTCCACTTAAGACAAAAAAAAAAAAAAAACATCTTCATAATGTTTACAAGAGTGAAAGAGAAGTCATCTCTGGTCCAGAACAGACACAGACTGGGAACACGCACTGCTGTTCTCTGTGCTCGTGCTTCAGATGTGTGATGGGGATCCTTTTACTGACTCAGATTTTTGAATCTCATTCGTCAAAATGAACAAATCTTTTTTTTTCTTTTTTTTAAGACTGCTAACTCAATAAAACTATAATGCAACCAAGGACAAATGATGACAAACAGAAATTAAGAATTTCAGATTATGTTGTCTGTTAGTTTCCCTCACCTCTCAGTTCTTTTGTCACATCACATCCTTATAAACTGAAGCTATGTAGTCTGTACTGGAAACAGAATCGATTAGTTCAACTCTCGAGTCTTTGGGTTCTGGGTGTCTAGTACAGTACAGCTGCAAATACAAATTATGTATTATGTGATTTGTATGATTGAAGTTTAAAATACTTTTCCCTTTCATAGGTCACTTCGATGCTGTGGTGACATCATCGTATGGGAACACCTTTCGGTGTGACGAATGTCTGAAGCCCTATACCATCCCGCCAATTTTATTGGCCAAATAGCTCTTGGCACCGCCCTATGCATGCATATGCATACTATACCTGAGTGCTGTGCGCTATTTCGCTCAGATTTAATTTCCTTCAGGGAAGCGAGTCATCTGTGCCCTAAGGAAAGCATCTTGCATTCTCAGCGACTTCTCATCGAACAGTGTTTAACTCCTCCTTGCGGACGCGATGAGCTTTCGAAAGTGTAAGGAGCCATGTGGCAGGTTCATTATGGGGGGAGATACTCATGAAAGGTGTGTAGTGTGCTTGGGCCTACATCATGCACAGGCAGCGCTTAGTGGCCTTTCTTCTTGCCCTTATTGTGATAGCGGCCTAAAGTAATGCGCTCGAGGGTAGAAGTATTTTCTAAGGTCGCCCCAGCGTCCAAGCCCCGCCATGTCGCTTTTGTGGCTGCCGAGGCACCGCACGAGGTGATGGCTTGGCGAGACAAGTGTGACATGGACTATGAGGGCTTATTTTATACTATGAGGATTTACAGCCCACCCCGGAGGCCTACGAGGCTATCTCCTTCAGTTGTGGGCCGCATGACGGCGACGTTTTATCCACCACAGCCTCGGAGTCTGAGGACATCATGGCATGCTGACGCATGCAGCTCTCTCCCTACTAGTGGACAGGAGAAGCATGCTTCCTCCTCCTACAGCAAGCTGTTGGATGTGGTTTAATGTGCGGTGGATAAACTGGGGGTCCTAGAGTTTTTCCACCGGCTCGCCAGCGACAGCAGAAAAGGTTTGAGCTAAGCTCGACGGCAAATGCCTCTCGTCCTTGGCCCCCTTATAGCATTTCCTGATACTCTCGCTGTTCGCCAGGGACTGTGCCCTACACTAGAGAGTGCTGTTGGACCGCTTATGTGCATTCAACCCTCTCACTACAGTCCCCCACTTGACACAAGCACTTTCCTTGCTTACGGACACCGTGAGCCTTCCGCTGACATTTTAACGCATATGGAAACGATGCAGCAGGCGGAGGCTATGAAACTACTAATGTTTTTCCAGGTCACTTGGGAACACTTGCCCGCCATTTCACAATGGGTGTTACACACAATCCGTTCCAAATACACCATTCAGTTTAAAAAAGGTCTGCCTCCTTTCCACAGAATTTTTTCCACGGTTGTGAAGGCAAAGGAAATCATGGTGCTCCAGCAAGAGATGTCAGCTGTGCAGAGCAAAGGGGCTATAGAAGAAGTACACCCCTCTCAGATGGAGTCAGGTTTTTTCAGCTGCTATTTTGTTGTGCCAAAAAAGATGGTGATTTATGACCAATATTGGATTTTTGCCATTTGAATCTAGCACTCAGGACGAGCAAATTCAAGATGTTAACGGTAAAGTCTATTTTGTCTCAGATTCAACCAAACAACTGGTTTGTCATGATTGATCTGAAGGATGCATATTTTCATATTCAGATCTTCAAGAGACACAGGAAGTTCCTCAGATCCGATCGGCTTAGCCTTGGCTCCTCCAACATTTGCAAACAGAACAAAATGCATGGACGCAGTTCTGGCCAAATTGCGGCTCCAGGGCATTCACGTATTGAATTACCTGGACAATTGGCTAGTGTTAGCACAATCGCAGACTCCAGCACATTCTCATAGGGAACTTGTGCTGAATCATCTAAACAGCCTGGGCTTATGTACAAATTCCCAGAAGAGTGGTTTAATTCCCTCTCAGTGGATAACCTTTCTGGGAATAGACTTGGACTCTCGCGCATTGACAGCAAGATTATCTCTCCTGTACGTTCAGTCTCTCACGTCATGGGCCCATTTCAGTGGTGGACGAAAAGCCAAAAGATTTCAACCACGTTGTTTTCCATATCGGATGATTTTGGTGACACGGAGGTGTGTTATGTCAGTAAAACCTTGGATGTCAGCCAAATTCCTTCAAACTGAAGGAAGACACAACGTATGCATCTTTGACCAGTTGGGGAGCTGTTTGTCAAGGATGCCCAGTTTACGGAGTATGGACCAGTAGTGTAGCCAGAAAAGAGACTCTGGGTGTGCATATGAAAATCTGGGTGTGCCACATTTATTGTCAGATTACTGTGCAAAATTATGGGATAGTATTTTTGTCGCACTGCTTCCGTCCAAACATACTCCTAGTGGTAATTTGCAGGTTGTGTCAAAATGTAGTTAATTGTTAAATGTAATAATTTTCTTCCAAATACGATAATTTTGAACTTCTGGTACGATACTTGGACATTTCCAATCTGGCAACACTGTCTGTTGATGTTGGGCCCAGGGTGGGAGAAACATCCTCATCAGGTGTAACATTAGGCCTTGTGTCTGGCTGTCCATCAAGCCGAGGTTTTCTGCTAAAAAAAAATAAAATAAGAAAGGAGCTCTGCAACATATTGCTAGCTAGCAATGTGCAATCAAAAATGATCTGTTTATATTATAGACGGTTTATATGCACGGCAAAGATCTCTGGGGAGCTGCTGTTTGCTGATTGGTTGGCAGTCCGAATGTCGGTAGATATATTTTAAGAAAATGAATTTAAAATGTAAATTACATTTTAACATTTTTAGCATTAATGCACCATATATTGGATTCTTATTTCTATGCCCCTGAGAGTATGGTAGAATGTTCATTGGCATCACAGAACTGCCAGATTCAAACTGCTTTCGCGCTTTGGCTGCCACTGAGCCAGAGACGGACACGCTCAGCGCTTGTCATATATCACAATTAATATGCAGTGTTTTCAACCACATAATGTTTATTTTAGGTTTCATACATTTAAATATACATAATCACTAGTAAAACAATGCATTGGTAGTTTGTAAAATACACACTGATGTCTATGGAAGCAGCAAAAACTATCTAATGAAATGTAATTTGCCGACGTGTTTTATTCATATATCAGACAGACATAGCAGAACAATAAAGTTTACTCTATTCTTCGCCCAGTTCAACAGCTACTTACTTTCATGTATTTCGGGAGAAACTGGGAAATTCAAGTGCTGTACGTTAAATCCAGCTGACAGGACTCTGAACTGCAGCGCTCGGAATATCAGAGAGTTGACATGGTAAGCAAGTTTGTGTATATATTTTAATAAAAAATGAAAAACTAAATAAAACGAATAGCGATACATCTGTTAGTTACTGCGGTGTGTCACGTGACAATCATGACGTGTCGCCATGGAAACAAGGGGTCGGTTAAAATATTTGAACTTACGCGTGAAAGGGTTGATTTTAAAAAAATATATATTTTCTAAGTATACAACATTAGCCCAAGTTTAGTAAACATTTTTTATTGAGACTATAAAAAATAATTCTGCATCTATTTGTGGGTGGCACAGGCACACCCTGGCACACCCGTGGCTACGCCACTGGTATGGACGGTGACACAATGCGGCTGGCATTTAAACAGGTTGGAATTGCTGCCAGTTTTTCTAGCTCTCCAGTTATTCTCGAATCTGCTGATCGTCCGTCATGTACTAATCAGGTCAGACAACATAGTGGTTGTGTCATATCTGAAACAGCAGGGAGGATTACGCTTTCGCCCCCTGTGCAGGCTGGCGAGGAATATTCTTCTTTGGTCTCAGAACAAATTGCTGTCAATATGGAACCTATGGAACTGGTATGCACCGAACCGAATCAGATGTAGATTTCGGTGTTTAATTTTGGTGCCTCTTAAATGCCTGAGCGATCGATTGAAATATTTGTCCTGTTTCTCCAAAATGTACACAAGAAGCATGGGCGTCGCTGGGCTTTTTTAGTGGAGCTATAGCATTTAATTCCATAAACTGCACTCAAATTTGCGATCGCCTCAGAGTCAGTCCACTTAAATTTCATATAAAAAACGGCAGCAGACCTGTCTCCTCCACGTCTTTCAGCGTGCTCTTCAATCCGCAGACCTTGGCGGAGCAGCGTAAGTGGACTCAAACAGAAACAGAGAACACAAGGTGTGTTTTTATTGATAGATTGTTAGAATATCTGTATCTGTTCAGTTCTTTGTCATAAATACAGTTTACAAAAGGTCACACGGGAGCAATCGGTTTCCCATACTGTAAAGTTTTCACTCCGTTCACCGCTCATCACACCACAGCTGTTTCCTCCAGTGAAAATCGAGCCCTTAACACATATGAACGCATACTTTAATCAAACTTATTTAAATATACTTAATTTAATTATACATACTTTATACATACACTACTGTGCAAAAGACTTAGGAACATTAGTATTTTCACCACAAAAATAGTATTCGTGTGTAGCCGCACTGGGTTGTACATAATAATCAACTCAAATGATATAGGGAATTTGGGTAATTAATCAGGAATATGATTAATATATATATCATATTACAGTTGCATTAAAATTTTTGAAGATGAAAAATAGGTCAATTGTATATATTAATAACTCATCACAAGGCACTGTAATTTACTCATTAATATTTCAATATTCTATTCTTCATATCAATTATTGTGATATCTTTTACTAGAAATTAATGTAAATCAAACGTGGTTCGTCCAGTAAACGGCCGTAAGATTTGTTTTATTAATTCTCAGTAACGCTATCACTTCTTATAATTCCAGGACGAATAGTTTCTGGCCATGAAACCATTCTCCTGTCCTTATAAAATTTATATTACTTAAAAGTAACAAATGAGCTTTGTAGCTAAGATCGGCATTTCATTGACTTCGTAACATGAGCAACTTAGACAGACAATCTGGAGTATATGGAATTTAATAATTGAACTAATAATACATCAACTACGACAGAGGTGGAAAGAGTACAAAAATATTCTACTCAAGTAAAAGTACCATTACATTAATGAAATTTTACTTAAGTACAAGTAAAAGTACCAGTCTAAAAATCTACTCAAGTAAAAGTAAAAAGTAGCTCATTTAAACTTTACTCAGAGTAAAAATTACTTAGTTACATTTTGACAGTGGGAGGGAGTCAAAAATGGGACAGCCCAAGGGTGTCAAACTCAGTTCCTGGAGGGCCACAGTCCTGCACAGTTTAGATATAACCCTAATTAAACACACCTGATCCAGCTAATCTAATCATTTAGGTTTATTTGAAAACTACATGATATGTGTGCTGGAGCAGGGTTAGAACTAAACTCTGCAGGGCTACGGCCCTCCAGGAACTGAGTTTGACACCCCTGGGATAGGTCTATTAATCTCAAACTAGTTGTTTTTAATTAAAGGAATCAGTTATTTAGAATAATAAAACATTTGGGCTGTTACCAGGCAAACCAGTATCAACAAACTCATCTTTTAATGCAGAGGAAATGCAGAAGATTCATTGGAAGTGACATTTAGATGTATTACACTGTTTAGTGCAGGACAAGAATGCATTTTACCTGCAGTTACAAATGCATGAATAATGTTTTGATATACAAGACATAAAATGTTGAATACTCATTTGAAATGATAAGAAATTAATTATTTAAAAAAAATCAAAAGATACTTTAAATGTGAAATTAAAATGGCCAGTATGTGTCAGCAAGTCACTGTTAAAAAGTGAGTCATTGCGATTGAACCGAATCATTTAAACGGTTGATTCATTCAGGAACGAAACACTGTCACGTTGCTCAGAGACGCAAAACTGTGCTTTGGTGGCTGTGTTTGGAATTATTTTTTGTTGTAGAAATAGAGCTAAAAAAGGCAATATGGTGTCTAAAACGCAAGTCTCTTAATTAACTTGTTTACTGAACTGTTATATATGTATATATTCATGATGATTTTTGGAGGAAAACACGGCATTCTTTGTGTGATTTTGATTTAATATATGAAATTATATAAATATGTGAATTTTCTGCCCCTATATCTTCAATTTTGTGATCATTCTAAATGCATTTTAGGAGACTGAATCACACAGTGAAAGAACGCACTATAAATGTGCGCGCACATCATTAAAACAAAAAATATGATAGGCTATTATCGCAGACGATATATATAGCACACTGCTCACCACTGTCTTTTTGGCTAATTTGTGCAAAACCTCTTGCTAAAATGTCAAAGCTTCATTTTAACCACCAATGCAACGATGCAATTATTAAGCTTACCTCTACATTCTTGCGCAGGGTTGATGTCTTGTCGAGATTTTATAAGCTGCTAGTTTGGTCTTCCTAGGCAAGTACAGCTTACACTGCATAATAGAGCATACATATGGCCAGGGGTTCACTTCATTTCCTTCGAGTTCAACTTCAGAATATGACGGGGTTTCGTTTTCAGTGGTGTCTGCACCACTAACGCCTGTTTTGTCCGTCTGCATCTTTCTTGTGATTTTAGCGCCAGTTTGCCCTCCTGCCCATTATTTACTGACGTAGTTTCCAGGGAGCGATTTATTTTATTTATTTATTTTATTTTTTTTTACTCAGTAATTAATGTGTTTAAAAAATGTAGCGAAGTACAATACTTTAAACAAAATATACTTAAGTAAAAGTAAAATTACAGATTTAAAAAATTACTTTAAAAAGTATTAGTACACAAAAAAGCTACTCAATTACAGTAACGCGAGTAAATGTAATTCGTTACTTTCCACCTCTGAACTACGATTTATACAGAGTAAATACGCGTACGACAATATTGACAGTAAACTTTGTACAAGACATAATGAAATCCAAATGAGGGAGAGAATGAGAGTAAAAGAGGATGAATGAGAGAATAGGCGTGATCACAATCACGCCCTCAGTTATGTAAACCAACAGATAGTAACCCTTGAAAGGCAACATAGAAATCAAAATAATAGACAACTTAAGCAGCATTTAAAATCTCCATAGAGAATGATACTTGCAAGTGTGTCTGTGTATGCGAAAGCAGCGTGGGCGTGTAGCGTGCGTCAGTCTGGGCTTGTCCTTAGGCTTGTCAGATCTCAGCAGTGATATTCTTGCCAGTTCGTAATTCAAGATTAAATACATTTTTCATTAATTTGCTTTAGATAAATGAGTTCGTCAAAGCATGACGATTAAACAGACACCAAAAGTGACATATATGAATGATCAAAACATGAAGTTACATTCAAATGCAGAATTACACACATTTAAAGATTAACACACGCTAATAAATTGCAGATAGTCCCAATTTATATGGGAAACATCTAATGCATCAACAAAAACAATACTATATACAGTTTTACTACATCTGAGTACATTTTACCATTCTTTTTGTAAGAGTTAGCCTTCCTGTCCTGTTTCCCAGTGGGATCATAAAGTCTTTACGACCTGTCCAGGAGTGGGGTTACAGAAACATGACTCTATTTGAGAAAGTTAAAATGAGGAGAAACATTTCCAATTTATAAGATAGTAAAATTATAATTAGCCATTTTATGCAACGCACAAACATACTCAAAATACATATTATTAAGGACTTACATGATGAGTGTAAGATAAAACATTTGTGGGTGTGTGTGTGCGTGCGTGGGTGTGTGTAAGTTGAAAGGAAAGTCCATTTCTCCTTTGAGGCTGCTCACGTGACTTTGGAATGTCTCATCCTGTGTCGTAAATAATTTAAATCCAGCCAGGCTGGCGCCAGGCCAGGCATTTAGTGTAAAAAGGTTTCATTCTATATGCCTGAAATCAAAATCTCAAAGTGTTAGGTTTGCATTGTTTTAGATTCAACGAACCGTGATTCATTAGTTCAGAACCCATGAATCGATGACCTGCATATCCGTTACATCCCCCCTTTCCGTCGAATGAAGTCCCTGTGTGGACATCATCGGACAGCAATCATCAGGATGGGCAGATGACAGGTGAATCATCATGGTCGTGTAGCAGGTGGATCATGATGTCAGGTGGTTCATGATGGCAGGTGGGTCCTGGAGCTGAGGATTCAGCTTGATGAGGTTTGGTGGTGTCTTTGACTTGGCACCCCCTTTCCGGGGATTCCATCGGAGACTTCCAGCCACGGCTGTCATGAGTTTTGCTGTAGAGGTTTGAGTCTTGTTGAGTCTCCTGTATAGGATGAAGGTCACACCAAGGGTCAGGGCGGGACCAATGACAGTGGAGATGCGCCGTGCAGTGTCGGCAGCAGTCCAGGCTCGGACCGCAGATGACGGGTTCAGAACGGGCTGTCGAGACAGTGCTTGGAGGGCTGTGTCGACGGGAGTAATGTCAATGTGTTGGGTGGCACCTTTCAGTACTTGAATCCACATGCTCTGGTCAAGCAGGTTGACATGGGTGGCAGTGTCATGCTGGCCGTAGGTCAGTGTAGCTGTGCGCACAGGAGTGTTGACGAGCCATCTGTCACCTACAATCTCTGCTTGTATTTCTGTGACTTGTGTACGAGGCTTGGTTTCAGCAGGGCAGCGTGTGTCGCTGACCAGGGGTTGCAACCCGCAGATTCCTTCAGTGTTATGTCTGAGGAAGGGTTTGCTAAGGCAGAGATAATGAATGTCTTTGGTCAAAGTACATATGTGCAGGTTTGGGGCCAGGTACAGCTGTGTGTCGCTGTCGTGGTAGGCCACCACATCTGGAATGTGTGTCTTGGTGTGGGTGTTGCTTTCCCACAACCTGACACTGACCATGTCTTTAGGTCTGTAGACTTGGCTTGACTCGCTGATGGGTTGGTTCAGGAGCACATTCACTTCTCTCTGTTTGGGGTTGACGTGCAGTAGGATGGTGCTATCCAGAGAGTTGGCCAGGTGTATTTGTAGCAGGTCAGCTGGCGTGGTGATGGCGTAAGCCAGCACAGTTAGCACAAGGCTTAAAGGTATCATGTATGGTGGGGTTTTACCCGTGGTTAGGCTGTCACTGGAGGAGCTATCCTCCCACAGCAGGTCTGTTGTTAACACTGTAATCAGCTGAGTCTGGGCAAAGTCATTCTGGAAGACAGTAAACAGCGGTTTCGTGGAGTTTACGGTCTGGTCCGCTGCATTGACACTGGACATAGCAATGTTAAACGTTCTGGCGGCAGCAGCGGCTCTGAGCAAAGCTCCCGGGAGCAAACTCCATTTGTGTAACAGTCACTTTCTCATGTTGGCTGAACATGTGTTTGACATCGGCCTCAGTGTGAGTGAGGGAGTCCTCTCTCCATCGGACACCTGTCCAGCTGTATTGGGTTACGGTGCTGGGGTAGTGTGCTCTATCGTCGGTGATCAGGAGTCTCCATTGTAACAGATATGCAGGTCATCGATTCATGGGTTCTGAACTAATGAATCACGGTTCGTTGAATCTAAAACAATGCAAACCTAACACTTTAGATTTTAAACTCAGGCATACAAATGAAACCTCTTTACACTAAATGCCTGGCCTGGCGCCAGCCTTGCTGGATTTAAATTATTTACGACACAGGATGAGACATTCCAAAGTCACATGAGCAGCCTCAAAGGAGAAATTAACTCTCCTTTCAACTTACACACACCCACGCACACACACACACACACACAAATGTTTTATTTTACACTCATCATGTAAATCCTTAATAATGTGTATTTTAAATAGGTTTGTGTATTGCATAAAAATGGTTAATCCTTGTTATGTGAAGAGTATAAGTTGATACTTATGATTTGGAAATGTTTCTCCTAATTTTAATGTTCTCAAATAGAATCATGAGCTGTAACCCAACTCCTTCAGAGGTCGTAAAACCTAACAAACAGGACAGGAAAGCTAACTCTTAGAAAGAGAAAAGCACCTTTTAAGGGTATAAAATATATCGCTTTTTGTGCTTAGATGTCTCCCCATATCAAATTGGAGTATCTGCAATTGTATCATGTGTTAATCAAATTTAAAATGTGTATAATTCTGCATTTAAAACATAACTTCATGTTTTGATCATTTATATATGTCACTTTTGGTGTCTGCTTCATCGTCATGCTTTGACGAACTCATTTATCTAAAGCAAATTCATGAAAAATGTATTAATCTGGAATTATGAACGTGCTAGGATATCACTATTGAAATCTGATAAACCCTAATTTATTAGGGTGGGTGTTTCCACAGAGACAAAGGAACCTTTTCCCGCTTCAGATCGCGGACGTTCATTGGTTGTTCACGCGAACAGAGGCGTGAAACATTTCAAGCCATAAGACCCCGGAAGGTCCAGCCCTCTCTCTCTTCTGGTCCTCGCGCTTCTCTTACGCGCTGCTCGTCCCTCTGCGCGGCCTTGGGCCGCGCTCCTATCGCCGTCCCCCTCAGCACAGGGGCTGAGAGGACAGCCATTCTCATGACTCCTTCGGAAGCTTTCGTTTTCGCTGTTTTGTTTATTTTCTTTACTAAGTTTATTCACCTATTCGCCTCTCCACACGAGGAAGACGAACTCTGAAACATTGCTTTCTTTGAACTTTCAAATATCGCGCGATTCCGCAGCAGCCCGGACACAGAGAGGACAAGCCCAGACTGACGTACGCTACACGCCCGCTGCTTTCGCATACACAAAGAGAAACACTTGCAAGTATCATTCTCTATGGAAATCTTACATGCTGTTTAAGTTGTCTATAATTTGATTTCTAGGTTGTCTCTCAAGGGTTAATGTCTGTTGGTTTACATAACTGTATTCTCTCATTTATCCTCTTTCACTCTCATTCTCTCCCTCTCCCTCATTTGGATTTCGTTATGTCTTGTACAAAGTTTACTGTCTATATTGTCGTACGCGTATTTACTCTGTATAAATCGTAGTTTGATGTATCATTAGTTCAATTATTAAATTCCATATACTCCAGATTGTCTGTCTAAGTTGCTCATGTTACGAAGTCAATGAAATGCCGATCTTAGCTACAAAGCTCATCTGTTACTTTTAAGTAATATAAATTTTATAAGGACAGGAGAATGGTTTTATTGCCAGAAACTATTCGTCCTGGAATTATAGGAAGTGATAGCGTTACTGAGAATTAATAAAACAAATCTTACAGCCGTTTGCTGGACGAACCACGTTTGATTTACATTAATTTCTAGTAAAAGATATCACAATAATTGATATGAAAAATAGAATATTGAAATATTAATGAGTAAATTACAGTGCCTTGTGATGAGTTATTAATATATACAATTGACCTATTTTTCATCTTCAATAATTTTAATGCAACTGTAATATGATATATATATATATTAATCATATTCCTGATTAATTACCCAAATTCCCTATATATATAATTTGAGTTAATTATTATGTACAACCCAGTGCGGCTACATGTTTGGTGGAGAAAAGCGGCCATTTCAAACTTCGTTTTGTGAGCAATCCAGTTCAATCTGTGTATATGGTTATTAATCATTTCTGCACGCGCGCTATGAAATTTGTACTTGTGAGAAGTCGCAAGACGCGAACTCTCTCCTAACTGACTGAGGCAAAAGCTGATCAGTCAGCACGTTAGGTATTTATAGAAACTTAACAGTATAGTCACTGTTATTTTAATGAAGGTAAAATGTTAAAAAGTCTCCTGTTAAGAAAGACCAAGATCTCTCTGCAGTGAGAACATTTTAATATGAATAATTAAAAGATGAAGAAATCTTTTATTAGTTGCAACATGTAAATCTGAACATGAGCGATGTTCCTCTGATTCAGTTAAAAAGGCCTTGCTTATTAAATATCGTTATTGAATTCGTGGTGAACCACAGTGATATTCAAAAATAAACGATAGAAACTCCTGGTCTAAAATTGGCTTAGCTACCCGATTTCTAAACCTAAAACATTTAAATCATAAGTGCTATTTTGATAAATGTTTATGGGAGTTCAACAGATGAAAAATTCCTGTTGTTAACAGTTGTGTGGTTGGCAGTGAACGGATCCTTCCTTCACGCTCTGTTTAATATAGAACCGCAGAGGTAAAAACCTTAGTCTGTTTGTCAGTTGGGATTCTGATGCAGAAAATCAGCCTGACAAACGATCAGAGTTAGATCACATTGACGTCAGCTGTAATTCCGCTTACTAAACACCAGAGGGGGTCTTTTGTTTAGAAGTTCAAAATTACGCCCTGCCTTCTGATTCCATCTTGCATGAGTGCAAGTAGGCGCCATCTCGTGGCCGTTTCAGATAATGCGCTCTAATTGCTAATCTCTATTTTCCTTGCGATTTATTGAATTAGATGTCTAAATTCTCAATAATTATTTGCATTTACAGCCTTGCTCATGCGAATATTATTCCAGGTTAGACAATTTCAAACTGTTTACATTTACTTTGAATTTGGTTCAAACGTGATTTGAATTAGAATTTAATTGTGTAATAGTGTAAATTAAGTGTCTCAGGTAAACCACTGATTGACCCACTTAGAAGGTAAGCCATCTAGCGGCAGTCTCCTGTTAAATCGACTAACAGCTCTTTGCTCTCTTTCAATTCTGTTTTGAATTGCATGTCTGTTTTGACCCTTTCTGATTCATTTCATAATTAATAATGATACCTCACTGTTATCATTGGTTATTATAGGATATTATTCAGATTTTCATTTTAATTCTTCTCACATGCTTATTTTAAATTTTGATTTAAACCAGTTTTGAATTTTTAATTTGAATTAAGTTTTCTGCTCACCAGGTTAAGCATGGAGAGGCAGTACTCCCTTCTTGTGGTGAAAACCAGCTACTACTTCTCCCGTGGTTCATTCCTGTATTTTTCTTCTCTCCTTTGGCTTAGGTTATTTTGATAATTACCATTATTATCATAATCCCTTTGCTTTGTTTTATCATTATTAGGTAAAGCTGTTACCTTTCCTTTCTACATATATATTTACTCAATTGATGTTAAACAAACCAAACCTTAATTAACTTTAAGTTTCCTTTGTTCATCCTTTGTGTATTTGATTGTAGAACTCCCTTGGTGATTGGACAGTCATCTCAGGTCTCCAGTGAGCAAGGCTGCCTGACCGGTGTTACCGACACTGGCTGTGAGTGAAACTCGGTTCCTCTTATCTCTGTCTGTTGCGGCACGCAGCGGAGACATCAGCAATTTGGCACTCCAACGGTAGTCAATCAGTCCAGCCGACACACGACGCAATCTCTGGGACCAGTACCTAAACCGGGGCCTAAATCGGGGCCACTCTCTTTTAAGAGAGGGTTCTAGGGAACAGCCCAATTTTGTAGTGCTGTCTGGCGGTTGACATCTTGGTGTTGCCTGGTTGTGTTAAAAGTCACAAGCTGTCTGAGAGGGCACAGCGCCAGAGTAACGGAGGGCCGGGGACACTGCGGTTGAGTGTTTGGGAAGCACTGGAGAGGTTGACCAAGCCACTGGTTTCCACCTGAATGACTTCAATGCACCCAGGTGAACCAAATGTGATAAAACCATCCACTTATTGTAAGCCACAGAATTTTAGATATTCCCCTGGATATATTTTAAGTGTTTGACCCATTGCTTCTTCAAGCCACACCATCTTTCTAGGTTTTCTACTCGGATAGCCCACTCACCTGTTGGCCCTATCTTAAAATCTAGCAGTAGGCTTAGGCCTCCTTATTCTCACAAACACATTGTGTTACTATTGTTTTACCTAATTTCAAGTGTTGTGTTTCACTTTGATCTTTTTCTATCCTCTGTTCTGTTGTGATTTGTTTCTTTCATTTCACATAGAGACAGTAACCTGTGAGAGCCACCAGAGAAGCTAAATAGAGTGACAACCAACAGCCGGTGTCATCACGTGACCCGCTAGGCTACTGCCTGTCAAATCTCCATTTCAGGTCCTTCGTTGACCCAAGTAAATTGGCTACTGAACTGTCTGACTGTTTGCACCAGTTAGCCCCAAAATTCTCATAAACGGCACAGCCGTATGAATATAGCTCGTTAACTGTAGAATGAACTTGCATTGGTCTTTTTGTGTGTGTGTGCTGTGCTTCTCTCACCGACAGTGAGTCAGGATCTTCCAGTCATCCAGTCCAGCAGTCCACGGGGGCCACCTCTCGACATGGTTGAAAGCAGTGATGACCCCCTTCCTCCCCAAGGACGCCAGTAACCTGCAGCACCCAGAGCAACTAGACACCGAGCTAGATGAACTGATGGCACACGATCCAACCCAAGGCGACTATCACAAAGAACTCGCCAGGATCTTCTGAAGCCTAGTTCACATTCTCGTCGCCCAGGCATGGCTCAGTGAACGGAGCAACATCGACCTTGGACAACAAGCAGCAACGCTTAAGCTTCAAATGGAGGAGGCCTGGACGGACCAGGCCCGAACCCAGAGTCATCTTGATCAGCTCCTCCTCGAGACCCAGAACCAGCGCGAGAAAGAGGACGACACAAATCCAGAGCTACAGAAAGAAGTGGAAAGACTTCACAATGCCCTGCAAGATCTTCGCCTCGACACAGATCAAAGAGAACAGCTGGAGAGAGATTCCAGAAAAGAACTCAACCAAAAACTCCAGCAAGGTGACGCTCTCCTAAAAAGAGTAGAGACTGAACTAAAAGAAAGAGACTATGAAACCTGGTCCTGCAAAACACACTTGCAAGCGACCCGAGCTAAAATCAACGAGCTTACTCTGCCGAGAGACGAGCTCCAAGATGAACTTGACACTGTTCACACAGAACTGAAACATTCTGACAGATTACAGAGTGGCTGGATCGGAGAAACACACACCACAGAGTTTCTCACGGCCCGCCACTCCAACCTTTTCAGCCAAGAACCCAGAGCTGGAAAAGGGGGTGTAAGCTCACGGCTCAAGAAATCACCAGCCAGCTTACAAGAACACCTGTCAACAACGGAGGGGAGAGAACCCTTCCAGAGAACGCATGCCACTAAACCCGGCACGGCTCACAGAGAACTTGACAAGCTAGCCAGAAGCATCGCCATATTCAAGCCAGATCCTGCAGGAGGACATGACGTTCATGCTTCTTTACAAGACATTGACTTTCACTTGCAAACTGTCATCAACGTGACAGATGTGAACACATTGTACCTGTTAAAAATCACGTCCAGCCATGATGTGCATTGTTTTCTGGATCGTCAACCAGAGACTATCAAAGCGTACTACCAGCAACTGCTACAGACTTTGATTCTTGAATTCTCTGATCCAGACTCAGACCATGGCTCCTTATTGCTATGGACCTCAAACAGGGCCGACTTGAAAACCCACAGACTTTCTTTAGTCAGCTACGAAAAGCCTACTTCGGAGCATGCAACGAACCAGGTATGGAACAAGATGTCAACTTAAAAACTCTGTTCCTCTGAAACCTACATGCCAGTTGGAGTTTTCATCTCAGAGTCCCAGCGTGTCCACGTAACAGAACTACACAAGAATTACGGAACTTAGCCCACAAAGCTTGCACCAAGCAAAAGACTATTTGTGAAAAGACTGTGAAAAACCCCGAAGTCTCTGTCTCTGAGCACTGCTTGGAGTTAACCCTAGATGACGCCCTACAATACCAATACCACAGTCACAGACATTTTTACAGAGAGTCAATACCGTTACAAGCCAGCAGAGGGCAACACAATCATGGTGGTGCTCATCCAATGCACCAGAGCGAGCGACTCTGGGACCAGCGACCCAAAAAGAGCCGATCCCCAACGTCCAGAACACAAAGCCCCGACAGCCGGCAGTGGACCCACTCTCGACATGACACTGGTAAGCTCAATCCTGAGCCCACATCAGAAAAACACAGTGCAGCCACGTCTGAGACAGCAGAGATCCTGAGGGTGCTGAAAGAGCTTCCGTACATGAAACCTTGCAAGGAAGACAAGGAAGATGAACCAGACAATTTATGTCTAAGCATAAGAACTGAAACCAGCACCCTGTCTAACTGCCATCTGTATGAGCCAAGCACCCAGAACACTGCTCGTCATCCACAGACCACAGAGCTAACTGTCACATCAAAAGGTGACAGCATCACCCAAGCTCCACAGCTGACAGCTGCACACCCTGAACGAGACAGCACAGGTCCTCACACCAGGTACCACAAACACAAGGTACCAGAAAATGCTGCTTTGACTACCTGCCTTCGCAGCGAGCTACACAAGACAGGTCCTAACCACCCATCGATCGTCACACCTGCCCTGATGCCAACATTCCTGGGCAGCCTTGTCGAAAAGGGGGTGAGCCGAAAAGGAGTGAGCATGGAAGACCTGATCGACACAGGATCAGTCCTGACAATGATCTCATCTCGCCTTTTCAAAAGACTCCAATTTGAAGCTAAGAGACAAGATCAAACTCTTATACCTCAAACTTGTGAACTGAATGTACAGTCGTATAGCCAGAATGACATCCAGTTTGAACAGGTTGTTTCCAGTCACCTGACAATCGTTCTGATGAGTCTAGTACATCCCATGTATGTCTCACCAATGAACACTCATGCATTTCTCATCGACAAAGACCTGCTAGACCACTTTGACCCTTTTCTGAACTTCAAACAGCTAAAAGACTTTGCTCAAGTGCGAGAACCTCTTTCCCTCCAGCCACACAGGTTGCCAGAGCCAGACTGCCAGGTCACAGAGGTCACGGGAACTCCCACAGAGCCAGACTATCAGGTCACAGAGGTCACGGGAACCCCAGCACCCAGCCGTGGCTCAAGTTCAAATTCAAGCCTCTGCACCTTAGTCAACGAACAGCGTACGGTGGTACCAGCTTACACCAAAGGGGTCGCTGTTCAGCTCAACCTGCAATGTGGTCAAACCTTAAACCACACGCGGGGTTTCTTCCATTCCTCACCTGAATGTGTGGAACTCGGACTCACACTTGAAGCCACACCCATCACTGAAGTGTCACCTTGTATAGCCTACATCCTGTGCAACAACTGCACGGCAACTGACATTAACATTCCCAAGGCCAACAGGCTGGGATGGCTAGTGAGCCATGACTTTAATGACTTTGAACTTGTACTACCTGTCATTGAGCCCATTCCACCTGCACTGATACCCGAAGGGAGTACAAACAACACATTGTTCACTGCACCCTTCAAATTTGTCACCATCACATCTGTCATGTCGGTGAGCAAAGACCAGGTATGCAGAATGGATCTGACAGATGACCAACACCTCGCAGTATACACAGTCTCCCACCAGAACGTCAGTGAGACTGATGAAGCTGCTACAACTCTCAATACCAAACTGACTGATGACACACCAACGGAGGAGTCTTACACAGGTTTTCAATCTCAAGTGCATCAAATTCTACAAGACGCTAATGCACTTCAGAGCGATACAGATCACCAAAGACTCAGACAAATTCTTTATAAGCTCAAAGAATCCTGTGCCAAAGACTTTTTAAACTATGGTCTTACCAACCTACACACGGTGCGCATACCTACGCACCCTGATGCTCCTCCCACTTCTGTCAAACAGTACAAGATTCTCATCGCCTCACACAAACTAGTGCAGGAGATCATCGAATCTATGCTGGAGAAAGGTGTCATCTATCCATGCAACAGCACCTACTCAACCCTCATCTGGCCCGCCCTCAAAACTAACGGCGAGTGGCAACCCACTAGTGACTACAGGAATCAACAGGTGCCGCTGTCACGATGGCACAAGACCCAGCTGGAAAAAGAAATGCCCCGAATCAGAGGAGCCACAATCCTCCCTACACTGGATGTGGCCTCTGGATTCTGGACCATTCCGGTGCACCCGGAAAACCAACACAAACTGGCATTCACACTTGGCAACCGTCAGTTCACCTTCAACAGGTGTCTGTTCGACTATGCCAACTCACCAGCTGAATTCAACATCTGTTTGAACAAAGCCTGTACACACTCTAACTATGCTAGACTCAGTTTCGTGTGCCATCTTCCATGCTGTAAACAGAATGGTTTCAAAACTGCAAACAACAAGCCAGTCAAACACCAACACCTGTTCCAGCAATGTGATAACATCACAAAAACACACAATGTGACTGTGTACTGGAAGAAGGTAAAAGGACATTCAAAGCTACCAAGTCTAGACAAGGACTTAAAAGATCAAACTGACACTCTTGCCAAAACTGGCACACTAAACAACAGGCTGTGGTCACTCCCAACCCACCCACCCACATTCAGGGTTGAACTGATTACACACAGCACAAGAACTTTACTAGCTAAACTGCCTACCTCAGAAACGCTTTACGCTGGCTCCGTTGTCTCCAAAGACCAACATAGCGGACATGCGGGCTTCTGAAACCTCCATAATGACTTTGCTTTACCACCTCTCAGACCCCTCCATCCACCCTGGCAACCAGTCTATAGTCACTGACAACCAAAGCCCCAGACCACTGCATGATACAAACGACATGCTGCGTGCACAGAAAAACATTGTGGTTTGTGCACCGTCTGACATCACAATGCCAGGGCTTGTAATGCTACGGAGCAAAAGGGGGAATATGCCAATATATTTCCATGACGCATCATGTGCTGAACCACGCAGCACCAGAGCCACTGACAAAACACTGAAGCAAGCATCATGCCAGCAGCAAAATGTGGCAAAACATGAGCCAGGGCGAGCTAAACCCAGTCGCAGCCCACGAAGCAAAGAGACTGCCCTGTCCAACCAAAGACAGCCCTCGCTTGTTTCTTCCTCCCCTTTCTCTCTCTCTCTCTCTCTCTCCCTGTTATCTGTACCAGGATGTTGCTGTGGTTTGCCGTGCTGTGCTGTCAGCCAAAGAGAGGACAGCTGCCACCGAGAGAACCACTGAGACTCCTGATCACCGACGACAGAGCACACTACCCCAGCACCGTAACCCAATACAGCTGGACAGGTGTCCGATGGAGAGAGGACTCCCTCACTCACACTGAGGCCGATGTCAAACACATGTTCAGCCAACATGAGAAAGTGACTGTTACACAAATGGAGTTAGGTGGACACCACCACCGCTCCAAACAGCTCCCGGGAGCTTTGCTCAGAGCCGCTGCTGCCGCCAGAACGTTTAACATTGGTATGTCCAGTGTCAATGCAGCGAACATCTAAATCTAAAACAATGCAAACCTAACACTTTAGATTTTAAACTCAGGCATACAAATGAAACCTCTTTACACTAAATGCCTGGCCTGGCGTTTAAATTTAAATTATTTACGACACAGGATGAGACATTCCAAAGTCACGTGAGCAGCCTCAAAGGAGAAATTAACTCTCCTTTCAACTTACACACACCCACGCACACACACACCCACAAATGTTTTATCTTACACTCATCATGTAAATCCTTAATAATGTGTATTTTGAATAGGTTTGTGTATTGCATAAAAATGGTTAATCCTTGTTATGTGAAGAGTATAAGTTGATACTTATGATTTGGAAATGTTTCTCCTAATTTTAATGTTCTTAAATAGAATCATGAGCTGTAACCCAACTCCTTCAGAGGTCGTAAAACTTTATGACCTAACAAACAGGACAGGAGAGCTAACTCTTAGAAAGAGAAAAGCACCTTTTAAGGGTATAAAATATATCGCTTTTTGTGCTTAGATGTCTCCCCATATCAAATTGAGGTATCTGCAATTGTATCATGTGTTAATCAAATTTTAAATGTGTATAATTCTGCATTTAAAACATAACTTCATGTTTTGATCATTTATATATGTCACTTTTGGTGTCTGCTTAATCATCATGCTTTGACGAACTCATTTATCTAAAGCAAATGAATGAAAAATGTATTAATCTGGAATTATGAACGTGCTAGGATATCACTGTTGAAATCTGATAAACCCTAATTTATTAGGGTGGGTGTTTCCACAGAGACAAAGGAACCTTTTCCCGCTTCAGATCGCAGACGTTCATTGGTTGTTCACGCGAACAGAGGCGTGAACCATTTCAAGCCATAAGAGCTGACCCGGAAGGTCCAGCCTCTCTCTCTCTTCTGGTCCTCGCGCTTCTCTTACGCGCTGCTCGTCCCTCTGCTCGTCCCTCTCCCTCTGTTTTGTTTATTTTCTTTACTAAGTTTATTCACCTATTCGCCTCTCCACACGAGGAAGACGAACTCTGAAACATTGCTTTCTTTGAACTTTCAAATATCGCGCGATTCCGCAGCAGCCCGGACACAGAGAGGACAAGCCCAGACTGACGTACGCTACACGCCCGCTGCTTTCGCATACACAAAGAGAAACACTTGCAAGTATCATTCTCTATGGAAATCTTAAATGCTGTTTAAGTTGTCTATAATTTGATTTCTAGGTTGTCTCTCAAGGGTTAATGTCTGTTGGTTTACATAACTGTATTCTCTCATTTATCCTCTTTCACTCTCATTCTCTCCCTCTCCCTCATTTGGATTTCGTTATGTCTTGTACAAAGTTTACTGTCTATATTGTTGTACGCGTATTTACTCTGTATAAATCGTAGTTGATGTATTATTAGTTCAATTATTAAATTCCATATACTCCAGATTGTCTGTCTAAGTTGCTCATGTTACGAAGTCAATGAAATGCCGATCTTAGCTACAAAGCTCATCTGTTACTTTTAAGTAATATACATTTTATAAGGACAGGAGAATGGTTTCATGGCCAGAAACTATTCGTCCTGGAATTATAGGAAGTGATAGCGTTACTGAGAATTAATAAAACAAAATCTTACGGCCGTTTGCTGGACGAACCACGTTTGATTTACATTAATTTCTAGTAAAAGATATCACAATAATTGATATGAAAAATAGAATATTGAAATATTAATGAGTAAATTACAGTGCCTTCTGATGAGTTATTAATATATACAATTGACCTATTTTTCATCTTCAATAATTTTAATGCAACTGTAATATGATATATATATATATATATTAATCATATTCCTGATTAATTATCCAAATTCCCTATATATATAATTTGAGTTAATTATTATGTACAACCCAGTGCGGCTACACCGTGGTTCACTCTTTGGCTGACAGCACAGCACGGCAAACCACAGCAGCATCCTGGTACAGATAACAGGGAGAGAGAGAGAAAGATGAGGAAGAAACAAGCGAGGGCTGTCTTTGGTTGGACAGGGCAGTCTCTTTGCTTCGTGGGCAGCGACTGGGTTTAGCTCGCCCTGGCTCATGTTTTGCCACATTTTGCTGCTGGCATGACGCTTGCTTCAATGTCTTGTCAGTGGCTCTGGTGCTGCGTGGTGCAGCACATGATGCGTCATAGAAATATATTGGCATTCTCCCCCTTTTGCTCCGTAGCATTACAAGCCCTGGCATTGTGATGTCAGACGGTGCACAAACCACAATGTTTTTCTGTGCATGCAGCATGTCCTTTGTATCATGCAGTGGTCTGGGACGTTGGTCGTCGGTGACTATAGATTGGTTGCCAGGGTGGATGGAGGGATCTGAGAGGTGGTAAAGCAAAGTCATTATGGAGGTTTCAGAAGCCCGCATGTCCGCTATGTTGGTCTCTGTAGACAGCGGAGCCAGCGCAAGCGGTTCTGAGGTAGGCAGTTTAGCTAGTAAAGTTCTTATGCTGTGTGTAATCAGTTCAACCCTGAATGTGGGTGGGTGGGTTGGGAGTGACCACAGCCTGTTGTTTAGTGTGCCAGTTTTGGCAAGAGTGTCAGTTTGATCTTTTAAGTCCTTGTCTAGACTTGGTAGCTTCGAGTGTCCTTTTACCTTCTTCCAGTACACAGTCACATTGTGTGTTTTTGTGATGTTATCACATTGCTGGAACAGGTGTTGGTGTTTGACTGGCTTGTTGTTTGCAGTTTTGAAACCATTCTGTTTACAGCCTGGAAGATGGCACACGAAACTGAGTCTAGCATAGTTAGAGTCTGTACAGGCTTTGTTCAAACAGATGTTGAAGTCAGCTGGTGAGTCGGCATAGTCGAACAGACACCTGTTGAAGGTGAACTGTCGGTTGCCAAGTGTGAATGCCAGTTTGTGTTGGTTTTCCGGGTGCACCAGAATGGTCCAGAATCCAGAGGCCACATCCAGTGTAGGGAGGATTGTGGCTCCTCTGATTCGGGGCATTTCTTGTTCCAGCTGTGTCTTGTGCCATTGTGACAGCGGCACCTGTTGATTCAGTTTCCTGTAGTCAATGGTGGGTCACCCCTCGCAGTTTGTTTTGAGGGCGGGCCAGATGAGGGTTGAGTATCTGGTTGACAATCCAGAAAACAATGCACATCATGGCTGGACGTGATTTTTAACAGGTACAATGTGTTCACATCTGTCTAGTTGATGACAGTTTGCAAGTGAAAGTCAATGTCTTGTAAAGGAGCATGAACGTCATGTCCTCCTGCAGGATCTAGCTTGAATGTAGGGATGCTTCTGGCTAGCTTGTCAAGTTCTCTGTGAGCCGTGCAGGGTTTAGTGGCATGCGTTCTCTGGAAGGGTTCTCTCCCCTCCGTTGTTGACAGGTGTTCTTGTAAGCTGGCTGGTGATTTCTTGAGCCGTGAGCTTACACCCCCTTTTCCAGCTCTGGGTTTTTGGCTGAAAATGTTGGAGTGGCGGGCCATGAGAAACTCTGTGGTGTGCGTTTCTTCGATCCAGCCACTCTGTAATCTGTCAGAATGTTTCAGTTATGTGTGAACAGTGTCAAGTTCATTGTGGAGCTCGTCTCTCTGCAGAGTAAGCTCATTGATTTTAGCTCGGGCCGCTTGCAAGTGTGTTTTGCAGGAACAGGTATTAGAGTCTCTTTCTTTTAGTTCAGTCTCTGCTCTTTTTAGGAGAGCGTCACCTTGCTGGAGTTTTTTGTTGAGTTCTTTTCTGGATTCTCTCTCCAGCTGTTCTCTTTGATCTGTGTCGAATTAAAGATCTTGCAGGGCATTGTGAAGTCTTTCCACTTCTTTCTGTAGCTCTGGATCTGTGTCGTCCTCTTTCTCGCGCTGGTTCTGAGTCTCGAGGAGGAGCTGATCAAGACGACTCTGGGTTCGGGCCTGGTCCATCCAGGCCTCCTCCGCTTGAAGCTTAAGCGTTGCTGCTTGCTGTTCAAGGTTGATGTTGCTCCGTTCGCTGAGCCATGCCTTGGCGACGAGAATGTGAACTAGGCTTCCGAAGATCCTGGCGAGTTCTTTTGTAGTAGTCGCTTTGAGTTGGATTGCATGCCATCAGTTCATCTAGCTCGGTGTCTAGTTGCTCTGGGTGCTGCAGGTTACTGGCGTCCTTGGGCAGGAAGGGGGTCGTCACTGCTTTCAACCATGTCGAGAGGTGGCCCCCGTGGATTGCTGGACTGGATGGCTGGAACATCCTGACTCACTGTCGGTGAGAGAAGCACAGCACACACACACAAAAAGACCAATGCAAGTTCGTTCTACAGTTAACGAGCTATATTCATACGGCTGTGCCGTTTATGAGAATTTTGGGGCTTACTGATGCAAACAGTCAGACAGTTCGGTAGCCAATTAACTTGGGTCAACGAAGGACCTGAAATGGAGATTTGACAGGCAGTAGCCTAGCGGGTCACGTGATGACACCGGCTGCTGGTTGTCACTCTATTTAGCTTCTCTGGTGGCTCTCACAGGTTACTGTCTCTATGTGAAATGTGAAAGTGAAGTGACATTCAGCCAAGTATGGTGACCCATACTCAGAATTTGTGCTCTGCATTTAACCCATCCAAGGTGCACACACTGTGAGCACACACCCGGAGCAGTGGGCAGCCATTTATGCTGCGGCGCCCGGGGAGCAGTTGGGGGTTCGATGCCTTGCTCAAGGGCACCTAAGTCGTGGTATTGAAGGTGGAGAGAGAACTGTACATGCACTCCCCCCACCCACAATTCCTGCCAGCCCAGGACTCGAACTCACAACCTTTCGATTGGGAGTCTGACTCTCTAACCACTAGGCCACGACTTCCCTTAACAAGGCAAAAAAAAAAAAAAAAAAAAAAAAAAAAAGGCAAAAATGAGAGAAACAAATCACAACAAAACAGAGGATAGAAAAAGATCAAAGTGAAACATGACACTTGAAATTAGATAAAACAATAGTAACACAATGTGTTAGTGAGAATAAGGAGGCCTAAGCCTACTGCTAGATTTTAAGATAGGGCCAACAGGTGAGTGGGGCTATCTGAGTAGGAAACCTTGAAAGATGGTGTGGCTTGAAGAAGCAATGGGTCAAACACTTAAAATATATCCAGGGGAATATCTAATATTCTGTGGCTTATAATAAGTGGATGGTTTTATCACATTTGGTTCACCTGAGTGAATTGAAGCCATTCAGGTGAAAACCAGTGGCTTGGTCAACCTCTCCGGCGCTTCCCAAACACTCAACCGCGGTGTCCCCGGCCCTCCGTTACTCTGGCGCTGCGCCCTCTCAGACAGCTTTTGACTTTTAACACAACCGGGCAACACCAAGATGTCAACCGCCAGACAGCACTACAAAATTGGGCTGTTCCCTAGAACCCTCTCTTAAAAGAGAGTGGCCCCGATTTAGGCCCCGGTTTAGGTACTGGTCCCAGAGATTGCGTCGTGTGTCGGCTGGACTGATTGACTACCGTTGGAGTGCCAAATTGCTGATGTCTCCGCTGCGTGCCGCAACGGACAGAGATAAGAGGAACCGAGTTTCACTCACAGCCAGTGTCGGTAACGCTGGTCGGCTCCCTTGCTCACTGGAGACCTGAGATGACTGTCCAATCACCAAGGGAGTTCTACAATTAAATACACAAAGGATGAACAAAAGAAACTTAAAGTTAATTAAGGTTTGGTTTGTTTAACATCAACTGAGTAAATATATATGTAGAAATGAGAGGTAACAGCTTTACCTAATAATGATAAAACAAAGAAAAGGGATTAAGATAATAATGGTAATTATCAAAATAACCTAAGCCAAAGGCGAGAAGAAAAAGAATAAAAATCAAAAATAACAGACAGGAATGAACCACGGGAGAAGTAGTAGCTGGTTTTCACCACAAGAAGGGAGTACTGCCTCTCCATGCTTAACCTGGTGAGCAGAAAACTTAATTCAAATAAAAAATTCAAAACTGGTTTAATTCAAAATTTAATATAAGCATGTGAGAAGAATTAAAATGAAAATCTGAATAATATCCTATAATAACCAATGATAACAGTGAGGTATCATTATTAATTATGAAATTAATCAGAAAGGGTAAAAATAGACATGCAATTCAAAACAGAATTGAAAGAGAGCAAAGAGCTGTTAGTCGATTTAACAGGAGACTGCCACTAGATGGCTTACCTTCTAAGTGGGTCAATCAGTGGTTGACCTGAAATATCTAGATTTCCACTATTAAACAATTACATTTTAATTCAAATCATGTTTGAACCAAACTCAAAGTAAATGTAAACAGTCTGAAACTGTCTAACCTGGAATAATATTCGCATGAGCAAGGCTGTAAATGCAAATAATTATTGAGAATTTAGACATCTAATTCAATTAATCACAAGGGAAATAGAGATTAGCAATTAGAGCGCATTATCTGAAACGGCCACGGGATGGCGGACTTGCACTCATGCAAGCTGGAATCAGAAGGCAGGGCGTAACTTGAAACTTCTAAACAAAGACCCCCTCTGGTGTTTAGTAAGCGGAATTACAGAATTACAATTTCACTATGATCTAATCTCTGTGCGCTCGTCAGCGCTGATTCTCCAACAGTGCTATCTATATAGTACACAAGGGCGTACGGCACGATTCATTTCGCTGCACGACACACCATACGAATAGTTTCTGGCCATGAAACCATTCTCCTGTCCTTATAAAATTTATATTACTTAAAAGTAACAGATGAGCTTTGTAGCTAAGATCGGCATTTCATTGACTTCGTAACATGAGCAACTTAGACAGACAATCTGGAGTATATGGAATTTAATAATTGAACTAATAATACATCAACTACGATTTATACAGAGTAAATACGCGTACAACAATATAGACCGTAAACTTTGTACAAGACAACGAAATTCAAATGAGGGAGAGAATGAGAGTGAAAGAGTATGAATGAGAGAATAGGCGTGATCACAATCACGCCCTCAGTTTTGTAAACCAACAGACAGTAACCCTTGAAAGGCAACATAGAAATCAAAATAATAGACAACTTAAGCAGCATTTAAAATCTCCATAGAGAATGATACTTGCAAGTGTCTCTGTGTATGCGAAAGCAGCGTGGGCGTGTAGCGTGCGTCAGTCTGGGCTTGTCCTCTCTGTGTCCGGGCTGCTGCGGATTCGCGAGATATTTGAAAGGTCCAACAAAGCAATGTTTCAGAGTTCGTCTTCCTCGTGTGGAGAGGCGAATAGGTGAATAAACTTAGTAAAGACAATAAACAAAACAACGAAAACGAAAGCTTCCGAAGGAGTCATGAGAATGGCTGTCCTCTCAGCCCCTGTGCTGAGGGGGACGGCGATAGGAGCGCGGCCCAAGGCCGCGCAGAGGGACGAGCAGCGCGTAAGAGGAGAGCGAGGACCAGAGAAGAAGAGCGTAAGAGAAGAGCGAGAAGACCTTCCTGGGTCAGCTCTTATGGCTTGAAATGGTTCACGCCTCTGTTCGCGTGAACAACCAATGAACGTCCGCGATCTGAAGCGGGAAAAAGTTCCTTTGTCTCTGTGGAAACACCCACCCTAATAACTTAGGCTTGTCAGATCTCAGCAGTGATATTCTTGCCAGTTCGTAATTCAAGATTAAATACATTTTTCATTAATTTGCTTTAGATAAATGAGTTCGTCAAAGCATGACGATTAAACAGACACCAAAAGTGACATATATAAATGATCAAAACATGAAGTTACATTCAAATGCAGAATTACACACATTTAAAGATTAACACACGCTAATAAATTGCAGATAGTCCCAATTTATATGGGAAACATCTAATGCATCAACAAAAACAATACTATATACAGTTTTACTACATCGGAGTACATTTTACCATTCTTTTTGTAAGAGTTAGCCTTCCTGTCCTGTTTCCCAGTGGGATCATAAAGTCTTTACGACCTGTTCAGGAGTGGGGTTACAGAAACATGACTCTATTTGAGAAAGTTAAAATGAGGAGAAACATTTCCAATTTATAAGATAGTAAAATTATAATCCTCGCATAAAAAGGATTAGCCATTTTATGCAACGCACAAACATACTCAAAATACATATTATTAAGGACTTACATGATGAGTGTAAGATAAAACATTTGTGGGTGTGTGTGTGTGTGGGTGTGTGTAAGTTGAAAGGAGAGTCCAATTTCTCCTTTGAGGCTGCTCACGTGACTTTGGAATGTCTCATCCTGTGTCGTAAATAATTTAAATCCAGCCAGGCTGGCGCCAGGCCAGTCATTTAGTGTAAAAAGGTTTCATTCTATATGCCTGAAATCAAAATCTCAAAGTGTTAGGTTTGCATTGTTTTAGATTCAACGAACCGTGATTCATTAGTTCAGAACCCATGAATCGATGACCTGCATATCCGTTACACGTGTCAGTAGATTTGCAATTGCATAATTGCATAAATTGGGACATAATTCAAATGCAATTGCAAATCTTGCTTAATGTTTGCATTTGCTCTTTCGCGAATGCACAGACACTGCCACATTTCAAATTAAAGGGGTGGCAGTGGCTCAGTGGTTCATGTAGGTTGTCTACAAACCGGAAGGTTGGTGGTTCAATCCGTCGCTCCCCCTGACCAAGTGTCGAGGTGTCCTTGAGCAAGACATCTAACCCCAGCTGCTCCCGGCGAGCTGGATGGCGCCTTGAATGGCTGACAACGCAGTTGGTGTATGAATGAGTGTGTGAATGGGTGAATGTGAGGCAACTTGTAAAGCGCTTTGGATGGCCATGTGGTCTGTTGAAAGCGCTATATAAATGCAGTCCATTTACCATTTAAAAATCAAAGTCCATTTGCAACTGTATTTTCCATGTCTTACGAGTTATGAGCCTGTCATATTTAAATAGCAATATTAATTACCACATCTGCATTTTCACTCTCTCTGCTTCGTGCATGTAACCTGCCAAAACTCAAATGGAATCGCAATTCCTTTTGCATTAAAATTTTCGACGTCTAAACGGAAAGCTGTCAATCAATGTGAGAGGCGAGACTATACTAGGGGGCGTCTGAGGCACATAAACTTTAAGAGTGGCTGGGGTTACTTCATCAAAAAAATGGTCTTGAAGAAACTCCAGTACTAAAGCCATGGGGAAGTAAACTGGATCCATATTACAGATTCCACACCAGGCAGTAAACAGTTTCCATTTGAAAGCATATAAACGTCTCATAGAAGCTGCCCTAGAATTCATTATAGTCTCTGTGGTTTCAACTGAAAGACCAGGACATATTTACTCACTCCACTCAGAGATCTGGCTTTGGGTGCCAAATCATTCTTCGTTCTTGCAAGAGTAAGTCCTGTCTGAGGGGAATCTCCCATGGAGAACCCGCTAGCAGATTGACCAGTTCCGCAAACCACGGTTGAGTGGGCCCATACGGAGCCACCAAAAGCAGCTGCTCCACTCCGTCCGGCCGTATTCTAGATACCACTGCTGGAATTAGTCGAATTGGAGGAAAAGCATATAAGCTGATCCTGGGCCAGTAGTGTGCTAATGCATCCAAGCCTAAGGGCGATGGAGGGCATAGGGAGAACCACAGTGGGCAATGCATAGTCTTGCTCGACGCGAATAAGTCTACTTTCGCTTCTCCAAATACTTGCCATATGAGGCTCACCGATTCCCCTTGCTCCAGGCTCTGTCTGGAGAGCAAATCAACTCCGAAGTTCAAGTGCCCGGTAGGGTTGGGTATCGATTGGGTTTTTTATGATACCGTTGCCATTTCGATACTTTTAAAATGGTACCGATGCCTAAGAGGTGCCTGAACCGATACTTTAAGAAAAGAGCCACAAAAAACTATGGATAACATTAAAGAACATCAAAAATATTTAAAATAAATCCATAGCATTCACATGCTCCTTGGATGCTCTCATTTCTTATGTTGTGCTTCCCTTTCTCTAAGATGAACAAATTTCATGATCTGGTTCATTAATACAAAACTACACATAATGCAAACGCAATTGAAAATAGAATTTGCAATTGCTTTTGTAAAAAGTCCTGAATATTCTTCCAGACTAACTGACAACTAAGGAAAATCCCAAATTCAGTATCTCAAAAAAATTTTAATATTGTGGTTCAATATTGAAGACACCTGGAGCAACACTCTAATCAGCTAATTCACCCAAAACACCTGCAAAGGCCTTTAAATTGTCTCTCAGTCTAGTTTTGTAGGCTACACAATCATGGGTAAGACTGCTGACTTGACAGTTTTCCAAAAGACAACCATTGACACGTATAACAAAGAGGGCAAGACACAAAAGGTCATTGCAAAAAAGCCTGGCTGTTCACAGAGCTCTGTGTCCAAGCACATTAATAGAGAGGCGAAGGGAAGGAAAAGATGTTGGAGAAAAAAAAGTGGACAAGCAATAGGGATTTCTGTACCCTGAAAAGTATTGTGAAACATAACCCATTCAAAAATGTGGGGGAGATTCACAAAGAGTGGACTGCAGCTGGAGTCAGTGCTTCAAGAACCACTACGCACAGACATATGCAAGACATGGGTTTCAGCTGTTGCATTCCTTTAATTTCCTCTAATTTTATGGCAAGCACCTGTATTTTATATTTAAACACATTCTGTAATGAAAAATATCAATATTTTACATATGATCTACAGTTTATTTGAATAATTATGAAAAATATCAAATGTGTGCATTATAGCTGACTCTTAGATGACCACTTTACAGTATGTTTTATGAATGTGAGTCATTCTGTTCAAATGCTATTGAGCTTTAAATTTCTGTTTATGTCTATTTGGGAATGAAAAGTAGCAATTGTTTTCCGTATGATTTTATGCCAGTGGTGAACTAAGAGATTTTGGATTGTGACGCATACTTTTTGAAGGCTTCTGATTGGACAACATGGCTTTATGGTTAGGGTTATATCGCCACCTGTTGGTTTGGCATGATCTTGCCTTGACAGTGTTTCACAGTGCTTTTTTTAATGGAGGAAAAACTAAGGTGGCCTAGAGAGATAAAAAAAACACATGCAAATTAAGAAAAGACCTTTATCAATTTGACAACACACGTACTGCAAATGCTCACAACAAAACCCAAGAAAGAAACACACTGCAAATACAATTCTTTATTTGTTTGTGTTGTGAGCATTTTCAGGCCCTGCAGTCAAACTGATGAAGATGTTTTCTTGATTTGCTGGTGTTTTTTCTACAACCCGAATTCCGGAAAAGTTGGGACGTTTTTTAAATTTTAATAAAATGAAAACTAAAGGAATTTCAAATCACATGAGCCAATATTTTATTCACAATAGAACATAGATAACGTAGCAAATGTTTAAACTGAGAAATTTGACACTTTTATCCACTTAATTAGCTCATTTAAAATTTAATGCCTGCTACAGGTCTCAAAAAAGTTGGCACGGGGGCAACAAATGGCTAAAAAAGCAAGCAGTTTTGAAAAGATTCAGCTGGGAGAACATCTAGTGATTAATTAAGTTAATTGATATCAGGTCTGTAACATGATTAGCTATAAAAGCTTTGTCTTAGAGAAGCAGAGGCTCTCAGAAGTAAAGATGGGCAGAGGCTCTCCAATCTGTGAAAGACTGCGAAAAAAAATTGTGGAAAACTTTAAAAACAATGTTCCTCAACGTCAAATTGCAAAGGCTTTGCAAATCTCATCATCTACAGTGCATAACATCATCAAAAGATTCAGAGAAACTGGAGAAATCTCTGTGCGTAAGGGACAAGGCAGGAGACCTTTATTGGATGCCCGTGGTCTTCGGGCTCTCAGACGACACTGCATCACTCATCGGCATGATTGTGTCAATGACATTACTAAATGGGCCCAGGAATACTTTCAGAAACCACTGTCGGTAAACACAATCCACCGTGCCATCAGCAGATGCCAACTAAAGCTCTATCATGCAAAAAGGAAGCCATATGTGAACATGGTCCAGAAGCGCCGTCGTGTCCTGTGGGCCAAGGCTCATTTAAAATGGACTATTTCAAAGTGGAATAGTGTTTTATGGTCAGACGAGTCCAAATTTGACATTCTTGTTGGAAATCACGGACACCGTGTCCTCCAGGCTAAAGAGGAGGGAGACCTTCCAGCATGTTATCAGCGTTCAGTTCAAAAGCCAGCATCTCTGATGGTATGGGGGTGCATAAGTGCATACGGTATGGGCAGCTTGCATGTTTTGGAAGGCTCTGTGAATGCTGAAAGGTATATAAAGGTTTTAGAGCAACATATGCTTCCCTCCAAACAACGTCTATTTCAGGGAAGGCCTTGTTTATTTCAGCAGGACAATGCAAAACCACATACTGCAGCTATAACAACAGCATGGCTTCGTCGTGGAAGAGTCCGGGTGCTAACCTGGCCTGCCTGCAGTCCAGATCTTTCACCTATAGAGAACATTTGGCGCATCATTAAACGAAAAATACGTCAAAGACGACCACAAACTCTTCAGCAGCTGGAAATCTATATAAGGCAAGAATGGGACCAAATTCCAACAGCAAAACTCCAGCAACTCATAGCCTCAATGCCCAGACGTCTTCAAACTGTTTTGAAAAGAAAAGGAGATGCTACACCATGGTAAACATGCCCCGTCCCAACTATTTTGAGACCTGTAGCAGAAATCAAAATTGAAATGAGCTCATTTTGTGCATAAAATTGTAAACTTTCTCAGTTTAAACATTTGCTATGTTATCTATGTTCTATTGTGAATAAAATATTGGCTCATGTGATTTGAAAGTCTTTTAGTTTTCATTTTATTAAAATTTAAAAAACGTCCCAACTTTTCCGGAATTCGGGTTGTATTTGCAAGTGTTCTCTGAAGGTGCAGCATGTTGAGCTCTCTCAGCCACCGTAAAACAACAACAACAAACAAAAACCCTCTGTTTATAAAATATCTGTTGACGTGGATTTCAGTAAATCCCAGAGTGTTTTCAGTGTTTTTATGGGAGCCACTGGAACAGTGTTAAAAGTAGCACTGAAGCAATAGTTGTGTTTGACTTGAAGCAGCGCTGCACAGACCAGTCGGTTAATGACATCACATTACCACCCGGACTATAAGAGAGACATCTCCATGTGCTTTCCAATCGCTCTCACGGTACTGTGATTTTATTTACCAATCGATATGTGCAGCAGTGCTTATAAAGTCAAACACACCTCTCATTGGAGTTAATTAGTTAAAGAGAAGTGATTAATTTAGTCATGATTAAACATTCACGATGATATCTGTTGTTAATGTGATGACCACAAAAGTGTTGTATTTGTGTTTTAAGAATATTCACAATTATTGTTTTTTTTAACACAATTTATTGTATTTTATTTTATTTTTAAAAAAAAAAACAAGTATCTCAAGGGTTTCTATTTTTATGTGATTTTCCTACTTCAAATTTAATTGTGTAGTGTTTGCTCCAGGCCAGCAGGGGCAGCGTCGGGTGATGGGTTTACTGTAGCTGTGTGAGTTGTGAGTTTCCAGGTGGCAAGGAAGTCGACCGGAAGTTGAAGTCGGACGCGAGCTGCCATCTTGTAGCAGAACTTCACTTGCGTTAGCATCCCATTGACTTTGCATTCATTTTGGCGTCACTTTGACGGCGAATAACTTTACATCTGAGGCGTTTAAAGACTCCATTTGTCCATTATTTATTTCTAAAGATACACAACAATGTATAAAGGGCTCCATTACCTTCTATGTTACATTATGGCCCCGTAGAAACAGTTTTTGTAAAAATAGGCTAACGATTGCGTCATAACCACTCGACTCTCTGTCGCACAGTAGAGAAATTACCTTACAGACAGGAGGAGAAGCTCGCAGGCAATTAACTTAATATGGCATACTGGCGTTACATTTTAAAATACTATACAAAATAATTAATCAGAATACTTACTCCTGCTCATTCACACCAAAGAACTCCCCGCTCAAGCTCGCCGTCTCTGCAAGATGGCAGTTTGCACGCACAGCCACTAAAAGATTTACATCTGTTACACAGGTTGCTGACGTCATCAAGCTTAGTTTGAGTCTGCGCGTCAGAAACGGAAGTGCTAAAAATTGCTAAAAATGGGCTTCACTTGTCTCAATTGAGTTCCAATGGGGT
Source organism: Carassius carassius (assembly GCF_963082965.1). NCBI lineage: Eukaryota > Metazoa > Chordata > Actinopteri > Cypriniformes > Cyprinidae > Carassius > Carassius carassius. Next base: position 21,551,958 of record NC_081797.1, on the reverse strand, counting down.
CGCTGTGTCCATTTCTTTTACTGTCTATGTGAGTTTCTCATTACTGCAGAGAGCTCGAAACTGATACACTGTCTCCTCGTTTCTCTCCTGTTTTACAGGTGGGTAAATGTACAAAAACAACTCAGAGTTAAAATTTAGCTTTGCTGAAATGTACGTGGGATATGAGTGATCCGTTTTAGCGAAATCATTTTCATTAGGGTCTGTTTCTGATTTTGTTTGAAACGAGTTTGAGATGAGAGGCAAAGTCCGACAGATTAATGGCCGACTGATAACGTGCACATTACGTTAGAGGGCAAGTTAGCTCAACACACACACTTTCCCATGCACATATGCACATGAAGATATTTTTTTTTGAGATTACAATGTTAACAGAGATGTTTAGCTCACTGTACGTTAATTCCCCACCATTGGTTAGAAATGTTTTTTGCTCAATGAGTGTAGAAAAAAATGGTTACAGTTTAAAATGAAGTTTAAAGTTACATTTGAAGCACTTTATTAGTTCTGAGCATGATTTTGCAGTACTGTATTGACATGATACTGATAAAATACTGTGAATGAAAGTTTCTAAGTATCTTAAAAAATAGCTGGTGAATATTACCATTGTCTTGACATTTCATTTTGATAAATAGTGTAGAATACAAGCACGAAAAGTAAGTGAACATGCTTTTGTGTACTGAGAGGTTTATTTTATCATGGATTTTATATTGACATGGACACTGAAAATTCATTGTAATGTTAAAAAAAGACACTGAATATGTAATATGTGAAACATAAAATGACTCTGATAGAGATGTGTTTGCTGAAGAAAATTCTTAAAATAAATTACTGCAGAGAGCTCGAAACTGATACACTGTCTCCTCGTTTCTCTCCTGTTTTACAGGAGTCAATCTGTTCACCACGGTGCCGTTGCCACGGTACCCGTTACAGATTTTTGATCGGCAGCAGATGCGCAGGCTACAAGCACGGCCAGAATCAGCAGTGTGACATGTTCTAGGAATGAACACCTCTTCAGGCCTTGAAGTTAGAGGAAGATCGGTGTTACATTCATGATGCCAGTGTTTCCACTTATCTTCTGATCGCGAAGACACTGTGCTGTACACGTGAAACCTGACCAAACTAGCCCAGAGTGTTGGTCCTCTGCCAGGGAAGGATTCATCCAAGCTTCAGGTTGGCGAGGAAGAGAGTTGCTTCGAGTACATTCTAGCTTTTATGAACAGTGACATTTTGGTGGAATCTGAGGATTCAGCTATGGCAGTGTTGTTAGAGCTTAATGATACTGTGAATAATGTCATTCAGATTCGTTATGCTCAACCTAAAAAGGGTGCAGGGGAGTATGTGCACCATATAATGTCAACCTCATCAGTACTGAGTGAGAGTACAATAGTAGGTCAGCCAAAGACAGTTACTGATAACTTGGCAACTGATAATGTGACAGTCTGTGGTTCTAATACTAACCCTACCTACATAGCTGCGGTTAGCGTAGCTACCCCTTCCCCAATCACTAACCCTCCATTCACCCATACCGATGTCAAAGCCACACAGAACACTGACACAGAGTTACAGAGAATGCTTTCTAGCTATGCTGAGCTTAGCAACAAAGTCCTACAATACATAAACAACCCTACATCATCACCTACACTCACACCTACACCAGTACAATCTACACTACAATATAACAATACTCACACACCTGAACAACATCAACATGGAAAATATGACTGAGTTGTCCCCCTTCGAGACCTTTCACTGCTTCGTCTGGAATTCAAGATTCAAGGTGGACAGATCGGTGATCAGAGCTCAGATTTAAGCTACAATAGCATATGCAGACAAATTGATGAAGGTGTCAAAGAACGATTCAGTGAGACTGAAATACTGAGAGCCGTTCTCAGAGTCATTAAAACGGGAAACTTTAAAGACATGCTAATGCACAAAGATGATTTGACCATAGACAAGCTGAAAGGCTTTCTGCAATCCCATTTAGGTGGGTGGAGCAACACAGAACTTTTCCAAGAACTTATGTGCACAAAACAAAATGACGGTGAAACTCCACAACAGTTTTTGTATCGGGTAATAGGCATAAAACAAAAGATCCTGTTTGCTTCGAAATACGCTGACACAGAAGTGAAATACAATGCTAACACAGTTCAATACATTTTCCTTCACGCCATATATCAGGGCCTCAGTCATAAGCATAATGACATACGTCAAGAACTTAAACCATTTCTGTCGGATAGCAGTGTGACTGACGAGACAATCCTAAAACAAATGATGAAGATGACAAATACTGAGAATGAGAGACAGAGACGTTTGGGGTCAGTTGTGAAGCAGAAACAAGTGAGCGTGTATAGCACAGAACTTGAAGTTGCAGTAATACAAGGCAGTAGCACAAAGAAAGATACTCCAGATAAACAACCAAAGGCTGATGCACTCCAACAGTTAACTGAGAAAGTAGAGGAGTTAATGAATAAAGTTGAACTGCTACAACGGCCTCAGCAGATTCAGAACCAAGAATCTTGCCATCATTGCCAAGTTAAGGGGGATCAAAAGAAAACCAGATCATATAGCTGTGCTAATTGCCTCGAACAGAATCGCCCAGGTTGCACTCACTGTTTTTACTGTGGTGAAGACGGCCACAAAGCTTTAGGTTGTTTAAAGAAGCTCAAGTGTCCGGAAAACTGGAGCCGGTCCCTGCCACGGGACAAGCAGTGACCGGGCTTCACGGTCAGTTCCACAGTGCTGAGTGTAACTTATGGGGCTCTGAGAGTCATACAAAGACAAGTCTAGTTAATCAGAGACCAAAAGAAAATAACGAACAAGTCAATCCCCCAAATTCCCCTTTCCCTACCCACCCAAACAAGTAGACGTCTAGCCAAGTTTATAGGAGCCAAAGCCCTTGCGCGATGTGACCTTAATGGCTTAACAGTCAATGTCTTACTAGACACGGGAGCTCAGGTGAGCATGATCGATAAAAGCTGGAAAGAAAAGTATCTACCAGACGCACCCATTAGGCAACTCAGTAAAATATTTGATGAGAGAGAAGAGCTGGAAGTACACGCTGTGAATGGAGACATCTTCCCTTTTGATGGCTGGGTCCTCATTGCAGTCAGCTTCAGTGGAAATAGTGCTCTTAGCCAGCCTATCATGGTGCCTTTCCTCATCTGTAACATCCCGCTTGCACAGCAACTACTTGGATTTAATGTGCTAAAGGAAGTGATACAGAATCGGCCAGTAGAACTTGCTCCAGCCCTCACCACGCTCCTTTCTGATGCAATATCTGTCCCTGCTGATAAAGTTGAGCTGCTGATGAACTTCATTCAGACTGACAAACCCTCCATGTATCAGAGACTGTTAAGAACTGGAAATTATGACACTGCAGTTCCAGCTGGACAAGTAGCTTGGGTTAAGTGTCAGATTCCATCCGCTGTAGATCAGCCAGACCCTCTTCTCTTGTTTGAACCTGATGGAAACAGTGCCCAGCTCACAGAGCTTGAGATTGAGGAGGGCCTACTAGAAATACAGACTACAAAGAGACCTTATGTCATTATACCAGTGACAAATAGCACTAAACATTCTGTCACTATACCAAGGAAGACAGCCCTTGGCAGCATCCAGACTGTGGCTAGGGTGATTGAGACCAATCCACTAGAGAGTTCTAGGCCCAGAGGAGGAGTAGTTAGCGCTGCAACAACACCAACTGCTCAAACTGCTTCAACCTTGTGGCAGCCTCCTGTGGACCTTAACCACCTTAGTGATGAGGAACAAGAGAAAGTCAAGAAAATGCTGTGGGAAGAATCAGCTGTTTTTGCACGAGACAGTCATGACATTGGATGTATTCCTAGTTTACAGATGTCAATCACCCTCAAAGACGAGATTCCAGTGCAGAGAGCCTACTCCTCGGTCCCCAAACCACTGTTCAAAGAGGTGAAAGAGTATGTACAAGATCTGCTCATGAAAGGCTGGATTGTGAAATCAAAGTTTTCTTATGCTGCACCAGTGGTCTGTGTCAGAAAAAAAGACGGCACACTCCGCCTTTGTATAGATTATCGTCTCTTAAATCAGAAGACCATTCCTGATCGACATCCCTTGCCTAGGATACAAGACCTAACTGATACTCTCGATGGCTATTCCTGGTTCAGTATCCTTGACCAAGGAAAGGCCTATCATCAGAGTTTTATCGCAAAAGACTCCCAGCACCTCACTGCTTTCATTACCCGCTGGGGGCTGTATGAATGGATTCGTATCCCATTTGGCCTCTCTAACGCCCCCACGGCCTTCCAGCGGAGTATGGAAGAGATGTTGGGTTCCTTGAGAGATGATTGCTGTCTCCCGTATCTTGACGATGTCCTTTGCTATGCAAAAATCTTTGACGAGCACATGGAAGGTGTCCGCAAAGTACTCCAAGCTCTTCAGAGACATGGGGTGAAACTGAGACCTGAAAAATGTGAGCTATTTCGACAGGAAGTAAGATATGTGGGTCGTCTTGTTTCAGCTCAGGGAGTGAGGATAGATCCCAAAGATCTGGATGCAGTGCGGTCGTTAGTCAGTAGGACACCACAGACAGTTGAGATGTGAGAAAGCTCACCGGGTTCCTGGGCTATTACCGTTCCTACATTCAGGACTTTTCAAGGATAGCAAAGCCCATCTATGAGCTACTACAAGTCAAGCCAGGACAAGCAGCTGTAGCGCGTGATAAAAGCAAAGGTCCACAACTACCATCCAGAACACCTGTAGAGTGGGCCAACGAACATCAGAAAGCCCTTGACCAACTTGTGTCTCTCCTTGTTAGCCCCCCCCCGTGTTAGCATACCCTAACTTCAACTCACCTTTCATATTACACACCGATGCTTCAGACCAGGGGCTGGGCGCAATTCTTTATCAACACCAGGATGGCAAGTTGAGAGTTATTGGGTATGGGTCTAGGACTTTAACTGCAGCTGAGCGAAATTACCATCTGCATAGTGGGAAATTAGAGTTCCTTGCCCTGAAGTGGGCTGTGTGTGAAAAGTTTAGAGATTACTTAATTTATGCACCTCACTTCACAATATATACAGACAACAATCCACTGACCTACGTCATGATCACAGCAAAGCTTAATGCTGTAGGCCATCGGTGGGTTGGGGAACTCTCTGATTTCAGATTCGACATAAAATACAGACCAGGAAAGTCTAACATAGATGCTGACATGCTGTCACATCTCCCTTTAGACATTGAGGCATATGCGGAGTCTTGTACCAAAGAGTGTACCGGAGACGTGGTTCGCGCAGTATGGGATGGAAGTGAAGTAGCCAAACAGAAAGATGTAGCCTGGGTGGCAGCGCTCAACATATCCTCACAAGCTGACCCGTCTCTTCCCTTTGATCACTTAAATGCAATTAGCCATGATGAGCTTATGGAATCACAACGTGCAGATGAAGCCATCAGTGAAATTATCAAGTTAAAAGAGGCTGGTACACCTTTAACTGACGAGATCCGGAAAGCTGCTAGTGGAGCCACCAAAAGACTATTTCACGAATGGGGAAAGTGTGGTGTCGTCTGCCAGTTCTCCAAAGAATCACACTCAGTCAGGGATTTTTCTCTCAGAAGAAAAGACTTTATTTTACAGAAAATAAAGCCGAGAGTCCTTGCAAGGAGATCTCTCGAATGTTATTTGGTATCACCCTTAAATACACTAAATGGGGCGGTTCCACATAGTCAAACTTTTCCTTATGATTACAATTTTAATACCTCCCTAGAGAGGAGAGGCCCCCTGCTTGATTTATTCTAAACAAAGGCCCTGTATGTATGTCTGACCATATGTTTCTCCTCAGTTTTGTACATTCCAGCATGTAGCTTTCTATTACCTATAAGATTATAATGGAGTAATAACTAGCAACTAAAATGGCTAGATTCACATTGATTATATAATTGTTTAATTAAAATCTTACTAATTAAAATTTTCCACATATTCTCCCCTTTGAGACTTAATAAGTCTAACATTTTTCTTATCCAGAGTGCTACTTCATAATCCAGTCATATTAGTTACACTACCTAGTGACTAAATAAGTCACATTGTATTATCACCAGTGACTAGATTATGAAATTCCACTCTGAGGGATTACTGGACCAAACATCTCTCTCCTTTTTTGACAAGGAGGGAGTAAAAGATCCAGTCTCCCTATTTCCTTCTGTAATAGTACACAATGTTATAAGCGTGAGCGTGCAATTGGTTCAGCATTTGCCTGTGGTTATCACAGTTATGTATAAAAGGCATAAAATACATACATTACATCACTAATTGAATATCACAAGATTATAAAAGTTGATCTTCAGCTCAGATACCTTATGTATCGTAGAGAGCCTCCCTGGGCCGAAGTTAAACTGGCACTTATATCCAGGGTTTGGTTCTCCTTTAGACATCTTCATCATTCTCGTTAGAGTCAATAGAACTATCGTCAAAAGTTTGCCCATTTAAGTTCAGTTTGTTTAGCCATCCTTCATAATATTCCTCCAGACTCCTTTCAGTGATCCTTTGTTGATTATTCGGGACTTTTATCACTTCCATTTGTTTTGCCATGTCATTCTACTTGTTGCATGCACTTGGTCGCCTAATAAGGTTAACACCTCATCAGTATAGTTAATGAATCTTTGTTGATTATAATAAATATAATTACTCCTCTCTGTATTTTTGTTAGGTGTGATCTACACCAGGATTGACTCAAAACCTCCTTTTATTTCATTTCTTGCCTTAAATTTATTAGGAATTCCTCTTGGCTGTCCAATTGAGTCTAAATATACATTGGGATCTGCCTCATATCCTCTTTTAGTTCTATTGTCTTCCTTGTTCGTGCTCTGTTCTGCTCCCCATTGTGCCATGCTAACTTCTTGAAGTAATCGTACTCTTACACATATACCTTTCCATCCAACTGGTAAAGAAGGCAATAATATTTCACTTCCGCAGATCCAAAAGAAATCTGCTATTACTAATGATTGGTCTTCATAAATCTCTATTGAGGGTAAGGCTATAGTTTGATTTTCACATTTTTCAGGTGCTATCTTACTTCCTTTTGTTGTTCCGAATGCTAAAAGTTCTGGAGCTCTAGCAGGAACTCCTGATTTCCAAGAATTTTTCTTATCTATATACCAAATAATAGCACATCTTCCTTTGAATTTACCCACATCTTGGGTTCCTTTTGGTTTATGGAAACACTCATATTCTTGTTTATAATCTATGCTATACCATTTTGGAATCTCTACTTTTTGTTTTTCAATTTTTATATTTTGACCGATATCTGAATACTGACACCAGGATCCCCAGAGTGGTCTGAAGAAATAATCTGTTAGTTTAGGATTTCCTAAAAATCCTAGGCATTCAGCAATACAATATGGCCTGGTAAAATCTGTTAAATGAAAAAAGTTTCTCCCAAATTGGGCACAGTTTCGGTAATCATATGGATTTGGTATGGCTATTACTTTGTTTAACGGAGATTTGGAGCACAGCAAGCAATTTTCTTTTCCTGTTTCTTTAGCTGTAAAGGCTGCCCATTTATACCATTCATTATTTTGGGCTGTATCCCATAATGCATCAATTTGACTAATTTCTTCATCACCTTGTACATCATAATCAATGTCTCTACGAATTTTGATTATCATTGGTTCTGTTGAGTTGATTACATTGTCACTTTTGTTCAAAGGTTGAAAAGTCAATGGAAGGGAAGTCAGGTTGCTTTCTATCGGTTGAGTCTGCATTATGAGATGCATTAGGCATAGGATGGTCTTCAGACATGTTGTCAGACTTATTCTCTGTCCTCTCCAGTTTGTCTGACAGGAGGAAAGAAGCTCCTTGTGTACCTTTTGGGGAGCTCTCGTCAGTTTGCATTTCATCATTTTCATTTTCCATTTTCTCCGGAAAACCCTCAGATAAACTTGATCCCCTGGAACAACTGGACAGGCAGTCTCCGATTCCTCTCTGGGCTCTTTTCTTTTTCCTGTAAATAGATAGCTTTATGTATGGCAGTTAATTTCTTCATATAAGAACGAAGTTCCATTTGTAATTGTTCTAGAGGCGGTCCTTTATAGGGACCTCTACAATATGGCACAGGCATGGGTCGACCCGTAAGCATTTCATGCGGTGTTAAATGCGTGTTCCTGTTAGTTTGCATGCGATAACTCATAAGTGCGAGCGGTAATGCATCAATCCAATTAAGTTTAGTACTTTCACATATTTTGTTTATTTTGGCCTTGATAACTCCATTAACCCTCTCCACTGACCCTTGTGATTGAGGTCTATAAACACATCCTAGTCTCTGTTTTATTTTTAATTGTTGCAATACTTGTTTCACAGTTTTTTGTATGAATGCCGACCCATTATCTGAACTTATTTCTGATGGAATCCCAAATCTAGGAATTACTTCTCTTGTTAGAAATTTTATTACCGTTCCTGCTCCTAGATCTGCGGATGGTACTGCCTCCACCCATCTGCTAAACCTGTCTATGATAACCAGCATGTATCTTTTGCCTTGAACACGCTTTATCATATCCACATAATCGCATACAAGATGTTTAAAGGGGCCTTCAGGTGTTGGAATATGACCTATTGGTGTCACTATGCCTTTTCTTACATTGTATTTAGCACATACTTCACATGTGGACAAAAATTCATCCACCATTGCATATAAATAAGGAGACCAATATCCTTGCTGTTTAATTTTTCTTACCACTTCTTCCCTTGCACAATGGTCAAAACCATGTGCATCTGTAATAAGATTATTCAACAATGAAGTAGGTGCAACAATGTGTCCTTCATGTGTACGCCAGATGTCCTGTGAGTCTTTTTAGCTCCCCTTTGATGCCACATTGATTGTTCATAAGGACCTGCTTGTTGTTGAATTTGAATAATGTCATCCAATTGAGGATGAGGTTCGATAAGCACAACAGGTGCTAATACTGCTACCTGACATCCTGAAGCTTTTTTAGCTTCTAAATCTGCTGCATTGTTTCCTTTAATGACATAGTCATTTCCCTTCTTGTGTGCTTGACATTTGATTATTGTTTTGGTAGCATCATAGCAGAAATCAATTGCCATATTTGTTCACTATGTTGGATGGGAGTCCCATCACTCTTTTTGAAACCTCTTTGTTTCCACACTGCTCCGAATAGATGACATACACCATGAGCATACGCTGAATCTGTAAAAATGTTAGCAGTTTGTCCTTTTGCTAACTGACATGCAGTTGTGAGAGCTTTTAATTCTGCTAATTGAGCAGAGCATGGCTGTACACAATGTTGTGATATTACAGATTCATATTCTTTTTTGTTTTTCTTCACTACTGAATATCCTGTATGATTTCCTTCGTGATCCCTAAAGCTAGAACCATCTACGAAGTAAGTAACTTCTGCTTCAGAAATAGGTGTTGATTCAAGATCTGGTCGTAATCTAGTAAATGCCAAGGAATCATTCACACACTCATGAGGTTCTCCTTCAAAAGCCAAAGGAATTAATTCAGCTGGATTAACTGTCTGGCATCTTTTAATGGTAACATCTGGATATGTGAGTAATGAGGAATAGGCTAGAATTCGAGCTTGTGTCAGAACAAATTTCCCTTTTTCTATTAATTCCACAACTTTGTGATGGGTATATATAGTCACTGGGTACCCCATAGTTATTGTGGATGCTTTTTCATAAGCATAATACACTGCAGCTAAACCTTGTTGGTAACATGGTGGATATCCCTGGGCTACATTGTCTAACTTTGTGCTGTAGTATGCTATAGGCTGTTTTTTCCTTCCACTACAGGTCTCTTGCATCAATACAGCTGATGCATAACCATCAACTCTATTTGCCACATATAGATGAAACATTTTATCATATTCTGCCATTCCCAGGGCAGGGGCCTGTTGTATTTCTTTTTTTTATTGCTTCAAATGCTAGCATGGCATCTGTGTTCCATTTTAATGGATTGCTTAAATGTTGTAATCCTGCTTGTTTCATCATTTCTCTCAAAGGCCCTGTCTTTACTGCATAGTCTTCTATCCAGTCTGCACTAAAGCCAGTCATTCCTAAAAAAGTCATCATTTGGCCTACTGTCTGAGGTAACGGTGTTTTACTTATACCTTCTAACTGAGCTGGAGCTATAGCTCGTGTGCCAAATGCAATTAATCTTCCCAAGTATTCCACTTGAGGCTGGCAATACTGCAATTTGTTTTTAGACACCTTGTGTCCTCCTTGTGCTAATTTTGTCAACACCTTAATTGAATCTTTGTGATATTGTTCTAGTGTGGTAGAACAGATAATTAAATCATCCATGTATTGTAATAGTGTACTGTCTATTACGAGGTCTTCTAAATCAGCCTTAAGAATCTTGTTGAATATATGTGGTGAATGTTTATATCCCTGGGGAATTCTAGAATATGTATATTGTTTATTTGAAAATGAAAATGCAAATATATATCTACTCTCTTCTGCAAGCGGTACACTGAAGTAGGCAGAGCAAAGATCAATTACAGTAAAGTATTTGGCATCAGGAGGGACATTTGTCAGTAAAGTGTGCGGGTTTTGTACCTCAGCTGGCATATCTTCTGTTATTTCATTTATTGTTCGTAAATCATGAACAAGTCGCCATCTGTTTTTGTCTGATTTGATTACAGGCATAATTGGAGTGTTACAGTAACTAGTAGTTTCTATCAATACTCCTGCCTTCACTAAGCCTTCAATTGTGTCTTTTATTCCTGCTTCAGCATCTGCCCGTAAAGGATATTGTGCTTTTCTAGGTAGACGTGCATTTGGCTTAAGTTGAACTCTTACTGGATTTGCTGATTTTATTAATCCAATATCTGTGTCATGCTGAGACCATAGTTCAGTTGGTACCTGACACTCCATTTCCTTAAATAATTCAGTCTCAGTTGTGTTTATTAGCTCAGATGCTGTAGTCATCTGTGTCTCTTTCTTTTGGCCGATAACTACTTCCTGTGGAATTCCCAGCAAACTGGTTGCCCACAAAATTTTGATGTAATTTTTGTCAGCTGAATGAAAAATTAATGGGTTTTCTTTTGATTCCCATTTGCTTTGTTCTTCCCTTTTCATCATTGGTCCTAAATCTTTTGCTTCCCAACTTTTTCCTACATATACTGCAATATGCGGGACAGAGTTATTTACATTGAACCATTTTTTGACAAATTCACCTTCTGGTATGTTTAAAGCTGCTCCCTGTTTACCTATGATGATGTACTGGGAGACTATCTCAATTCGCTGTCCTTTTGTTTCTTTTTGCCATTTCTGTTCTATATTTTCATCCCTTTCTTGATCAAACATCATTGTGCAATGAAATTCAGACTTTGATAGCTGTGCTTCAGGTATCTGCGCTTCAATAAACTTTCCCCATTTATTGACTGTCTGTCTCACATCTTGTTCTATCTGTCCTATCCAATAAACATTTGCTTTTGGCTCTGCAACCATCATTTGTGTTTCTGTTCCTATTGCATCAATATATATTCCTTCTGGAGAACACCAAATTTGTAGTCCTAATTTACATAATGCATCTCTTCCTAACAAATTAATAGGAGTTTGATTTGATACCAGAATGGGCATTGTTATACTTTGATCTTTTGTTTGTAGACACACTGGAGCTGTTATGGGTATCAATTGCATTTTTCCCGAGAATCCTATTGTCTTTGCAAATTCTCCAGACATGGGGAGATGTGAAGCATATTTCAAATTAATGCAAGTTAGATTTGCGCCCGTATCAATCATCATCGGAGTATCTTTTCCCTCTATTTTAATCTGCATAATAGGCTCTTGATCAGCTTTTATTGATAAAATTGGAAGCTGACTCTCCCCTTTAGGATTCTCTGGGCACCCCAATAGCCTGGATTGGGACCTCCCCAAAGGTTTACTGGACCCTGCACTGGACCCTGACTAGGCTGTTGCCAGCTCACCTCCCTTCCACCCTGAGGTTGCTGTGGCCATTGACGAGTTGGACAGTCAGCTTTATTGTGCCCGGGCTGTCCACAGCCCCAGCACAGACTTGGAGGCATGCTTCTGCCTCTGCCTCTGCCTCTTTGACCTTGCTGTATGGGGTTTTTTCTCCATCCCATCTGTCCTGGCTGTTGAGTATAAACATTTATTATGGGTACAGAGTTCAAGTGTTCATTTGGAGGGACTGCTGTAAGTGGGCTTGACTGAAGAGTTGGTTGTGGAGCAATTACTGGAGGCATTATAGTCATTTGTTCGGCTGCTGCATTGGTTACTGAAGCTTGAATATTTTTCTTATTTTTCTTTGTGAATTCTTCAAGCTGTAATTGAGTTAGTTTACGTTGTAACTCTTTCTCTTGACTCATGAGTTTTTGTTCATTTTTTCTGTGTTGTTCCACTGCATGAGACACATGGTTGCAAAACTCTTTGTGTGTTTTAGAAGTTAAACCGACCACATCCTCCAGCTTGCTTTTTACTGCTGGCGGCATAGCATCAATCACAGCTTGCCTAAACAATGTTGCCATTAATGGGTCTCCCTCGGGATCCCCCTCAGTTTCTTGTTTCCACCTTTTCAACTGTTTCTGTACATATGTGGTTGGATTCTCTGCATCCCCGATTTCTTCTCCCTTCAGTGATTTAGGATTCAGTCTGATCGGATACTCCGCACGCAATGCTTGCCATACTGCTGGGCGGAATGCATCAAAAACAATCCCAGCCATATTATGAGAGTTCACTGCTCTGTTTAGAGTCGTTCTAAGGAGAATTTCATCCATCTTTGTCCCTCCAATAATTCTAGCCAGTAGAGCTTTGACATCACCTACTGACAATAGCTTTCCTGTTGTTTCGTCCTCAAACATTCGAATAAATTTGCCCGCGCCCTCATTTATATCAGGAAGGCGAGTGACAAGCCCCTCAAGGTCCTGTGAAGCCCAGGGGACATACTGTCCCTGCTCACCCTTGATTAAAATTGGGCCAGTGGTCTAAGTGTCCCTTTTTCTCTGCCCTGTTCCCATTTACCGTTATCAAATAACTCCTCTGCCTGATTCTCATCCTCACTACCATAGAATAACTTACTCTTTCCTCTCTCCAACTTATTTACCTCTTGTATCTTTTTCCCTGATTCTCTAATTTTCTCTTCCATTTCTTCTTCCATAGCTTGTACTTGTGCTACAATATCGCTATCTTGCCTCCTCTTTTTTTCTAATCCTTCCTCAAACCAGGTTTTATCTACCTGATTAGCTTTCATTTGTTCTAATGCTGTACGTGCTTGCCTGTAACAATCAAGATGCAAACTTTCTGCAACTTCCTTTCTGGGTTGCCTCTGTGTTTTTACAGCTTGTTCCTCTCTATCATCCATCTCTATCTGCCCTTCTAGCTCTAGTTCTCCTGTTACTTCCACTGTTCCCTTGAGTATTGGGAACTCTCCTTGTACTGGCAAATAGGGGGGAGGCTCTGAAAATAACTTTTCTTTTCTCATGTTATCTTTCTCTGCCCCCTTCAGGATTTTCCTAGCCTGTTTTAGACTTTTCAACATATCCTCACCTTCTTTTTTAAACAGAGCAATTACTTCTTTCTCTTGTTCCCTCTTTGTTTCTCTTTTTTCTCTTTTCATATTGATGCTTTTAGTTTTATAGTTTTTTATCAGAGTTTCCATTTCCTCACACAATGCCACATCAAATGTCCCTTCCTTTGGCCATTTTGTTATCATATTTTTTGTTCTCTTCTGCCATTTTTTTGAGATTTTGTTTATTTGCTCTTTACACAGTGGATATTTTAATCCAATTATTTCCACTGGTGTGGCTGCCATATCTTTATTTATATTATTACCCTCAAAAATCAACTTTTTAGTTTTATATACTAACTTGGTTACAATCTCTTCTTTTCCCTTTCAGTTAATTTAACTATTTTTCCTTTACCAATTTCACCCTACTTTTTATTCTTTATTGTGTGTCATACCTCTTTGAATTTAGTTTTTTATTTTGTCTCATGCATTTACACTTTTTTATATTATTTGACTGTCTATTTTATTTGCTCTATTTTATTATCACTTTTTAGATAACAATTTCTAACCATAATTCTTTATTTTTTACTTCTCTTTCCTTTTTTGTCCACCCCTGTAATACAACTTTAATGTAGACACTTCATCCCTTGCTCCCACTCCCACTGCACTGGGTCAAAGAATTTTCTCCCCTTTCACACAAGCATCCAAATGCAATAACCTATTATATATCTTGATTCAAACTTTATTGATACTATTTTCCTAAACTCATTCACACTTGCTACACTCTTTATTGAGCCAGAGTGCTTATTCTTGCATACTTTCTCCCTTTATCTAAGGGATAATCAGTCATTAATTGTCCTTTTATTATCAAGGCTCATCATACATTCATCCGTCTCAAGTGGATCTGGGTTGAGTCCAATTCTGCCAAGTCACACCGAAGTGACGGTCCAGGAACGGTGCTCAACCCTTACCCACCCAATACGGAATTCATTTGTTCATACATTCATCATCGTTCACACATTCATTCGTCCGGACACAGTTACATCCACACAACAAAACACCGCTCTTCCTAGAGCATCCTTAAGGGCCCACCCGTTCAGACCTTTGAGACTTTTCACTTTATACTTTCTCAAAGCGATATCCGTGGGGATTTTCCTCGCGAATCCTTAACTAATCTGCTTCTCCGTTTATCACTGTCCTTCCTAGGCCCAGCTCTCCAATAAACACAGACCATTGCATACAATGTCTTTCTGCCTACACCATCTTTGTTTTAAATCAAGGTGACCTTCCAAGGCTTTCCTATTAATAAACCAAATATGTGCATGCAGTTATTTCTTCTGGAGTAAAACCCCTTTTTCAATTTAGATATCCTAATATTTTTCTAAATTTGGAAGAGCAGATTTTAAGTGTCCTTACCACTCAGAACTGACCTCAACCAACACAAACGAATTTTATAAGCAAAAATGCTTACCTTATTTTATGGTGGCCACCCGGTTGTGTTGATCATCGGTCAGCTCAAAAGCGGTTGTCCACTCTGCTGCTCTTTTCCAGTCCCATCTGGGTCACCAAATATGTGGTGTCATCTGCCAGTCCTCCAAAGAATCACACTCAGTCAGGGATTTTTCTCTCAGAAGAAAATACTTTATTTTACAGAAAATAAAGCCGAGAGTCCTTGCAAGGAGATCTCTCGAATGTTATTTGGTATCACCCTTAAATACACTAAATGGGGCGGTTCCACATAGTCAAACTTTTCCTTATGATTACAATTTTAATACCTCCCTAGAGAGGAGAGGCCCCCTGCTTGATTTATTCTAAACAAAGGCCCTGTATGTATGTCTGACAATATGTTTCTCCTCAGTTTTGTACATTCCAGCATGTAGCTTTCTATTACCTATAAGATTATAATGGAGTAATAACTAGCAACTAAAATGGCTAGATTCACATTGATTATATACTTGTTTAATTAAAATCTTACTAATAAAAATCTTCCACAAAAGCTAGTCTTGGAGAATGGTCTCTTGTACAGGCATGCTAATGAAAGAAAGCAGTTGGTGCTCCCTGCCAAGTACAAAGATCTTGTCTTAAAGAAACTCCATAATGAAATGGCCCATGTTGGCACAGAAAGGGTCCTTAACCTTGCCAGAGAGAGATTCTATTGGCCTTTTATGGCCAGAGAGATCGAGGACCATATCACAAAAAAATGTCCATGCATAAAATCAAAGAAGCCAGTTACTCATGTTCGCGCCCCAATGGGTAGTATCACATCAAGCTCACCTCTAGAGTTGGTGTGTATCGACTATTTACATCTAGAGATCAGCCGTGGTGGCTATGAATATATCCTTGTGGTCGTTGATCATTTTACAAGATTCGCTCAAGCTTATCCTACAAAGAATAAGAGTGGGAAGATGGCAGCTGAGCGCATCTTTAATGATTTCGTTCTCTGCTTTGGATATCCATCAAAGTTGCACCACAACCAAGGCCGTGAATTTGAGAATGAGCTTTTTTGTACACTTCAACAGCTGTCAGGTATTCGTCATTCAAGAACATCACCATACCATCCCCAGGGTAACCCTGCGGAACGGTTTAATAGGACGATACTCCAGATGTTAAGAACATTGCCAGAGAAAGAAAAGGAACAATGGAAAGACCAAATTGACAAGAAAGCAAGAGGAGTTGTTCTACAGCCTGGCGATCGGGTCTTAGTCAGGAACCTCAGTGAGCGTGCTGGACCAGGAAAACTGCGGTCATACTGGGAGAAGTCCATCTACGTTGTTAAAGAACAGTTCGCGGATAACCCAGTGTATGTAGTATACCCTGAGTCTGGGGACACGAGAAAGACAAGAACACTACACCGCAATTTGCTGTTATTAGCGAATGACCTCCCAGTTGAAGCTCCTCCATGCCATGACACTCCTGAAAGAAGCACAAAGAAAAGCAAATGCCAGACTCGACGTACCAATGGTTCAGAAAGTGCAGATCTGCAGGAAGAAATAGATTCAAACTCAAATTCTGATGATGATTCAGATGGCCATCGTTATTGGCTGAGAGTACCAGCAGAAAGGATACAGGAGATATCCGCGGTAGTCCCACAACAACGACCTGCCCTCACTCTGGGTCACCAAAGTTAGGATGCACTACTTACCTGAAGCAGATCTGATGCCTGAGAAAGATGCAGAGATAGAGGAACCCAGAGAAGATGAAGATCAGTCTGTTGTTGCTGAACCTGGGGAACAAGATGGATATGATGAGGCCCCAGAGCCCATTCAGGAGAAACAGCCGCCAGCCAATACGGTGCCAGACAACCAGACCGAGGTCAGGTCGGGATCGACAACCTCTGGTGATTCTGTTCCTGTTGCCTGTTGAAAGAGAAAAGAGAGTTTTGGTAAAAAGGAAAAAAAAGGTTGAGCAGAAAATGGTGGGACCCATTTCTTTTTGTCGGGGAGTGTGTGACGACCACAAAAGTGTTGTATTTGTGTTTTAAGAATATTCACAATTATTGTTTTTTATTTGAACACAAGTTATTGTATTTTTTTTTTTTTTAAACAAGTATCTCAAGGGTTTCTATTTTTATGTGATTTTCTTACTTCAACTTTAATTGTGTAGTGTTTGCTCCAGGCCAGCAGGGGCAGCGTCGGGTGACGGGTTTACTGTAGCTGTGTGAGTTGTGAGTTTCTCATTACTGCAGAGAGCTCGAAACTGATACACTGTCTCCTCGTTTACAAAATTTACAAAAACAACTCAGTTAAAATTTAGCTTTGCTGAAATGTACGTGGGACATGAGTGATCCGTTTTAGCGAAATCATTTTCATTAGGGTCTGTTTCTGATTTAGTTTGAAACGAGTTTGAGATGAGAGGCAAAGTCCGACAGAGTAATGGCTGACTGATAACGTGCACATTATGTTAGAGGGCAAGTTAGCTCAACACACACACTTTCCCATGCACATATGCACATGAAGATATTTTTTTGAGATTTCAATGTTAACAGAGATGTTTAGCTCACTGTATGTTAATTCCCCACAATTGGTTGGAAATGTTTTTTGCTCAATGAGTGTAGAAAAAATGGTTACAGTTTAAAATTAAGTTTAAAGTTACATTTGAAGCACTTTATTAGTTCTGAGCATGATTTTGCAGTACTGTATTGACATGATACTGATAAAATACTTTGAATGGAAGTTTCTAAGTATCTTAAAAAATAGCAGGTAAATATTATCATTGTCTTGACATTTCATTTTGATAAGTAGTGTAAAATACAAGCACGAAAAGTAAGTGAACATGCATTTGTGTACTGAGAGGTTTATTTTATTATGGATTTTGTATTGACATGGACACTGAAAATTCATTGTAATGTTAAAAAAAGACACTGAATATGTAATATGTGAACCATAAAATGACTCTGATAGAGATGTGTTTGCTGAAGAAAATTCTTAAAATAAATTACTGCAGAGAGCTCGAAACGGATACACTGTCTCCTCGTTTCTCTCCTGTTTTACAGGAGTCAATCTGTTCACCATGGTGCCGTTGCCACGGTACCCGTTACATTAACAAGCAGAATCATCTCTCAGGATCTCTGCAGATGATGATTAAACAGCTCCACAAACAGCATTACCATCTGCATTCTTTAGAAACCTGTTTGCCTTTGTTTCTTTCAAATGTTGTTTTTCAGAGTTAAAAGGTTAGTTCACCCAATAATCAAAATTATGTAATTAATAAAACCGAGCCAGATAACGAACAAAAGACGGAAGAGAAGACAATGCTGAACAAAGTTGTAGTTTTTGCTATTTTTGAACCAAAATGTATTTTCGATGCTTCAAAAAGTTCTAACTGACCCTCTGATATCACATGGACTACTTTGATTATGTTTTTCTTATCTTTCTGGATATGGACAGTATACCGTACACACAGATTCAATAGAGGGACAGAAAGCTAAAATCTTAAATTGTGTTACGAAGATAAACGCACGTCTCACTGGTTTGGAACAACATGAGGGTGAGTTATAAATTACATAATTTTATTTATTGGGTGAACTAACCCTTTAACAGAGGTTTAGCTCCAGTTTGCTCATGTTGCTTCATTGTAAAGTATTTGCTTCGGTTGTGCACTTTACCCTTGGTTTTTGTTACATTAATTGTTTTTAAACATTTGCAGTACTGTTTTTCAAGAACATCTGTGCATTGACAAAGAAAGAGAATGATGAAGAAGCAGATCATGTGAAGTTGTCCGTTTACAACATTCAGATGACTGTCATAAAGATATTTAAGTCTAGTATTTGATGATTAACTGAATAGTAAGGTTGAGACTGTGCTCAACTGTAAAAATATTCAATCAAACAAAAGCATCAGTTATTCAGTTATCAGTTAAATTGCATCTCTGGATGTAAACAATGCTGATTATGTTGATTACATTCTGGGGTTGTTTCTGAAATAGAGAAGAATTCTTAAAGTTATTTTTGTTTTGTTTGCTCACAGAAAGTATTCTCATAGCTTCATAAAACTGATGTTGAGCCACTGTTGTCACATGGACTGCTGTTTTTCTGGACCTGGGAACATTACAGTTGTGTTGCTGTCTATGGAGGGTCAGAGAGCTCTCAGATTTCATCAGAAATATCTTAATTTGTCTTCTGAAGATGAACGAAGGTCTTACAGGTCTGGAACGACATAAGGCTGAGTAATTATGGACTGAATTGTCATTTTGGGGTGAACTAACCCTTTAAACTGGCTATATTGCTGTTTGTTCTACTTTTTCCTTTACTATATGTGGATTTGTACAACTTAAGTGAAATAATGTGCTTGTTCCTTTTTATGATTAAATGTATTAAACATTACCTAATTATTAAAAGTTATTGTAAATTAAAATGCTTACAAATGTTATTTGAACAGATGTTACACAAGCTTGTGTTAATGCACAACACTTGTTCTGTTATTGTTAAACCTGAGTTAGGCTCAGGTTTAACGTTTGGTAAGAGGTCAGCAGTGTATATGGCCAATTTGATTACTATAAGACAACACGATTCAATATTTTTATATTGCATTGTTTTGATAAATGAAAAATATATATTTTCTTGATTTTTTTCCCCTCCTGTTGATGTATGATTCAGGGAATATTATGTTTAACTGTTCACAGTAGTATACTAATATAAGTGTTGAGGTGATAAAAACATGAGGCACATGAGGATGAGGCACAAAAATGACAATGTGTGTTATGTTCTTACCAAGCATAGATAAACTTAACTAACCACACTTTACACAAACATTGTTACAGCAGATAAAGTCTAGTGCCAATAAAGATATAAAAAATTGTAAATGTTTATAAACATTTACAATTGATGAATAGTTTCCTCTTTAGATTGGGTACCGGCACTGCAAAAAAAAAAAAAGAAAAAAAAAAAGGATTAATAATAAATGATTTAAGATGTGCAAATAGGAAGTCTACACAACTAACCAAGACCAAATATATGACCTTTACAGATGAGTTAATAAATATATCAGCATGAATAATTTGCAAATTGCTTAAAATGTCTAATTAAGATATATTTTTCACAACATTTGTAAATGTAATAATAAGCATAAGCTAATATGTGATCTGAATCATTTGTAAGCATTCAAAAGTACATTAACAAATAATCTTCTAATCATTGTATAGTTTAAGTTAAAATCATTTGTGGATTTTAAAAACACACAAAAAAATTCAAGACTTTGTAAACATTCACTTATGATCCATTAAGCATTATATAATGTTTGTTATTGATTCATTAATGAAGCTTTTAACAATTTAAAATCATCTCTCAAAATCATTTGAAGATTTAGTTATTGTTTTTAAATGCATGATCATATAAATTGAAAGTTTGATGGCATTTGTAACCATTTGAATTCACATTAAACAATGATTTGGTAATGTTTAATAATTTAATTAGTTAACATTAACCAGCACATTATCTAATATTTCTAGATATTTAACTATATATTAACAATATGTTTGTTAATTTATTAATGGAAGTTATTATAAAGTGTTACCACTCTCCAAGTACTTCAAGTCCCTCAACAACATTTCAATTGGACTGAGATCTGGATTCTGACGGCAGGCCCGGCTGTTGAATCTGTTTGCTTTTAGATGGAAAAGCTGCTCATAATCTCTTTTTTCTTCGTAATAATAGCATAACGAAATAAATTTGGCAAACAATCCAGTGTACCTTCTTCTTTGGAAAGTGTCAAATAATTACAATTCATTTTCGCAGAGGTGAGCAATGTAGCCAATCAAAGACAGGTTTGTTGACTTCTAAAATGCAATTACCAATCAGAGGTGTTTAGGTTGGAATCCACGCAATCACCGCTCAAGTCACAGTTTTTTGTCCAGTGCAAAAAGGCGGTAGCTGGTTGCTGAAACCTCGCCCGCCTAGCGTGACGGCGCTGACAGCAGCGGCAATCCACCTGTCACTTAAGTGGCTGTTGCCATTTTAAAGGATAGATTTTCAGGGAAAGTCACAAAACAGATGAACAAGGTCATTGGGTTGCTCTGCTTGTTGATATAAACCAAGTTAAAATTATTATTATAAAAATATATGCCACCAATAATAAAAAAAATCTAACAAGTTAATACTTCAAGATATTGAAGGTCATATTAATCATCTACATTCAAAATTCCCATCTGCTGAAGTAATTTGGGGTGTTGACTTTAATATGGTGTTTGATGGAAAACAAGATCGATGGCCACCTAGAATTGACAATATTGCGATATTGCAGTACACAGTCACTTATGTATACATGGAGTAATAGGGACAGATCTAAACAATCACGTATTGATTTTTGGCCATTTCAGAACATACAAAAGAAAGAGTTGAATTTGTTACTATTGAACCATCAGTTTTAACGGATCACAAAGGCATATCTATTCAAATTAGTATGTTAACTTGTTAATCAAGTAGAGTTAAGAGAGGATATTGGAAGTTAAATTATAGTCTATTGAAACAATGATTTTTGAGAATAAATTAAGAATTTAATTGTTAAATATTGGCAACAGACTTCTTTCATTCAAACTTATGGGAAGTTATGGAAACAAACAAAATTTGAAATAAGGAAATTTGCGGTGCCGTATGGAAAATCTATTAAGAAAAAGAAAAAAGAAAAAGAAAACAATATAATTAATGAAATTAAATCCATCACTTCTAGAGCTAACCAAAATATGTCAAGCACTGAATTATTAGAACTTGCTACGCTGCAGAATGAGCTGGATAATATTTATGAAGAGAAAGCTATGGGTGCTTTCGTTAGGTCAAGACAAAAATGGATGGAAGCAGGAGAAAAAATACTAAATATTTATTTGGTTCAGAAAAAAGAAATGGAGAAATAACTTCATAATGAATGGGCTTACTAGTGATAATACCAAGGATATATCTTGTTTGGTTAATCAATTTTATAGTAAATTATATAGTCCAAATAATCAACTAATTAAGTGATAAAGTCAAAGTCAAAGTCACCTTTATTTATATAGCGCTTTAAACAAAATACATTGCGTCAAAGCAACTGAACAACATTCATTAGGAAAACAGTGTCAATAATGCAAAAATGATAGTTAAAGGCAGTTCAGCATTGGATTCAGTTATGTCATCTCTGTTCAGTTAAATAGTGTCTGTGCATTTATTTGCAATCAAGTCAACGATATCGCTGTAGATGAAGTGTCCCCAACTAAGCAAGCCAGAGGCGACAGCGGCAAGGAATCTCCATCGGTGACAGAATGGAGAAAAAAACCTTGGGAGAAACCAGGCTCAGTTGGGGGGCCAGTTCTCCTCTGACCAGACGAAACCAGTAGTTCAATTCCAGGCTGCAGCAAAGTCAGATTTTGCATCCTGTGGTCTTGTCCTGGTGCTCCTCTGAGACAAGGTCTTTACAGGGGATCTGTATCCGGGGCTCTAGTTGTCCTGGTCTCCGCTGTCTTTCAGGGATGTAGAGGTCCTTTCTAGGTGCTAATCCAGCATCTGGTTTGGATACGTACTGGATCCGGGTGACTGCAGGGACCCTCTGATCTGGACACAGACTGGATCTGGTGACCACGGTGACCTCGGAACAAGAGAGAAACAGACAAATATTAGCGTAGATGCCATTCTTCTAATGATGTAGCAAGTACATAGGGTGTTATGGGAACTGTTTCCGGTTCTGGTTTACCTAATTAATGCAGCCTAAAAATCCTTTAATGGATTTGGATAATAAAATCATATTAGTATGTTATGTGTATGCCAGGTTAAAGAGATGGGTCTTTAATCTAGATTTAAACTGCAAGAGTGTGTCTGCCTCCCGAAAAATGTTAGGTAGGTTATTCCAGAGTTTAGGCGCCAAATAGGAAAAGGATCTGCCGCCCGCAGTTGATTTTGATATTCTAGGTATTATCAAATTGCCTGAGTTTTGAGAACGTAGCGGACATAGAGGATTATAATGTAAAAGGAGCTCATTCAAATACTGAGGTGCTAAACCATTCAGGGCTTTATAAGTAATAAGCAATATTTTAAAATCTATACGATGCTTGATAGGGAGCCAGTGCAGTGTTGACAGGACCGGGCTAATATGGTCACACTTCCTGGTTCTAGTAAGAACTCTTGCTGCTGCATTTTGGACTAGCTGTAGTTGGTTTACTAAGCGTGCAGAACAACCACCCAATAAAGCATTACAATAATCTAACCTTGAGGTCATAAATGCATGGATTAACATTTCTGCATTTGACATTGAGAGCATAGGCCGTAATTTAGATATATTTTTGAGATGGAAAAATGCAGTTTTACAAATGCTAGAAACGTGGCTTTCTAAGGAAAGATTGCGATCAAATAGCACACCTAGGTTCCTAACTGATGACGAAGAATTGACAGAGCAACCATCAAGTCTTAGACAGTGTTCTAGGTTATTACAAGCGGAGTTTTTAGGTCCTATAATTAACACCTCTGTTTTTTTCAGAATTTAGCAGTAAGAAATTACTCGTCATCCAGTTTTTTATATCGACTATGCAATCCATTAGTTTTTCAAATTGGTGTGTTTCACCGGGCTGCGAATAAATATAGAGCTGAGTATCATCAGCATAACAGTGAAAGCTAACACCATGTTTCCTGATGATATCTCCCAAGGGTAACATATAAATCGTGAAGAGTAGCGGCCCTAGTACTGAGCCTTGAGGTACTCCATACTGCACTTGTGATCGATGAGATACATCTTCATTCACTGCTACGAACTGATGGCGGTCATATAAGTACGATTTAAACCATGCTAATGCAGGTCCACTGATGCCAACAAAGTGTTCAAGTCTATGCAAAAGAATGTTGTGGTCAATTGTGTCAAACGCAGCACTAAGATCCAATAAAACTAATAGAGAGATACACCCACGATCAGATGATAAGAGCAGATCATTTGTAACTCTAAGGAGAGCAGTCTCAGTACTATGATACGGTCTAAATCCTGACTGGAAATCCTCACATATACCATTTTTCTCTAAGAAGGAATATAATTGTGAGGATACCACCTTTTCTAGTATCTTGGACAGAAAAGGGAGATTCGAGATTGGTCTACAATTAACTAGTTCTTTGGGGTCAAGTTGTGAAGGTTTGAAGGTTTTGGGGACATATCCTAATGACAATGAGGAATTAATAATAGTCAGAAGAGGATCTATGACTTCTGGAAGCACCTCTTTTAGGAGCTTAGATGGTATAGGGTCTAACATACATGTTGTTGGTTTAGATGATTTAACAAGTTTATACAATTCTTCCTCTCCTATAATAGAGAATGAGTGGAACTGTTCCTCAGGGGGTCTATAGTGCACTGTCTGATGTGATACTGTAGCTGACAGCAGAATGGTTGCAATTTTATCTCTAATAGTATCGATTTTAGAAGTAAAGTAGTTCATAAAGTCATTACTTCTGTGGTGTTGGGAAATGTCAACACTTGTTGAGGCTTAATTTTTCGTTAATTGTATTGAATAAATACCTGAGGTTATGTTTGTTTTCTTCTAAAAGAGAAGAAACGTAATCGGATCTAGCAGTTTTTAATGCTTTTCTGTAGGATATGTTACTTTCCCGCCAAGCAATACGAAATACCTCTAGTTTTGTTTTCCTACAGCTGCGCTCCATTTTTCGGGCTGCTCTCTTTAGGGTGCGAGTATGCTCATTATACCATGGTGTCAAACTGTTTTCCTTAACCTAAAGGAGCAACTTTATTTAAAGTGCTAGAAAAGAGAGAGTCCATAGTTTCTGTTACATCATCAAGTTGTTCTGAGGTTTTGGATATGCTAAGGAATTTGGTTACATCAGGAAGATAACTTAAAAAGCAGTCTTTTGTGTTAGAAGTGATGGTTCTTCCATACTTGTAACAAGAAGTAGAATTTACAATTTTGGCTATATGAAGTTTGCACAGAACTAAATAATGATCTGAGATATCATCACTTGGCTGAATAATTTCAACACCATCAACATCAATTCCATGTGACAGTATTAAATCTAGAGTATGATTTCAACAATGAGTAGGTCCTGAAACGTGTTGTCTAACCCCAGTAAAGTTCAGAATGTCCATAAATGCTGATTCCAATGCATCTTTTTCATTATCAACATGGATATTAAAATCACCAACTATTAAAACTTTATCTGCAGCCAGAACTAACTCGGATGTAAAATCACCAAACTCTTTAATAAAGTCTGTATGGTGCCCTGGTGGCCTGTATACAGTAGCCAGTACAAACATAACAGGGGATTTATCATTAACATTTGTTTCTCTGGATAATGTTATATGAAGCACCATTACTTCAAACGAGTTATACTTGTAGCCTGCCCTCTGAGAAATCCTGAAAACGTTGTTATAAATTGAAGCAACACCTCCACCTTTGCCTTTTAGACGTGGCTCATGTTTATAACAGCAATCTTGGGGGGTGGACTCATTTAAAATAATGTAATCATCAGGTTTTAGCCAGGTTTCTGTCAAACAGAGTACATCTATATTATGATCTGTGATCATATTATTTACAAAAAATGTTTTCGTAGAAAGGGATCTGATATTTAATAAGCCAAGCTTTATCATTTGTTTATCCATATTGCTTCTGTTTTTTATTTGTTGAACCTCAATTAAATTGTTAATCTTAACTTGGTTTGGACGTTTTTTGTATTTTCTAGTTCGGGGAACAGAAACAGTCTCTATAGTGTGATATCTAGGTGAAAAAGTCTCTATGTGCTGAGAATTAACTGACCTCTGTGACGGGAGGCAGCTAGCAGACGGTCGGTTTAGCCAGTCTGTCTGCTTCTTGACCTGGGCCCCAGTTAGTCAAGTATAAACACTAAGACTATTTGCCATATTTCTAGAGAGAAGAGTGGCGCCACCCCAGGAGGGATGAAGACCATCTCTTTTCAACAGGTCAAGTCTGCCCCAAAAGCTCGTCCAATTGTCTATGAAACCTATGTTATTCTGTGGGCACCACTTAGACATCCAGCCATTGAGTGATGACAATCTGCTATGCATCTCATCACCATGGTAAGCAGGGAAGGGACCAGAGCATATTACAGTGTCTGACATCGTGCTTGCAAGTTCACTGATACAGATCGTTTTCTTAATAATTTATGCACCAATATTAATAGGATTACTTCAGATTACAAAAATGTATGTGATAAAGAATTAAATATTCAGGAAATCACAAATTGTATAAATAGTCTTAAAGAAAATAAGTCTCCTGGAAATGATGGATGGAACTTTTTGTAATGACCTTGCACCCTTTTTATTGGCAGTCTTTAAAGAAGCAATTGATTTGGGAGAAATGCCCGCATCACTAAAACAAGGAGTAATAACACTTATACCCAAGCCTAACAAAGGCAAATTGTTCTTAGAAATCTTTTAATTTAACTAAAATCTTTTCATTAATTTTTGCAAAAAGACTTAAGAAAAATTTAAATACAATAATTGATGAAGAGCAGTCAGGTTTTCTGAAAGGTCGTTATATCGGAAATAATATAAGATTAATTTTAGATTTAATTGATTATAGACACCTTATCTCAGATGATTGTTTTATATTATTTATTGATTTTTATAAAGCATTTGAACAATTTATGTTCAAAGTTATTGACTTCTTTGGTTTTGGCCATTTTTTTTTTTTCAGAAGGCAAATCGTACGCTTTATAATGGTTGTCATAGTTCAGTCCAGTTGTCTCACGGTACCTGTCAGAGATTTGATATGGGCCGTGGGATAAGACAAGGATGTCCTATATCACCCTTTCTCTTCATATTGGTTACTCAAGTCATGGCTGCTCATATCAAAAAAGCAAGTTTTCAAGGAATTTCGGTTTTTGGTAAAGAGATTAAACTTAGCCAATTAGCGGATGACACTACAATTTTTGTTAAAAAAAGTGAAGAAATAGATGAAGTTATTACATTTATTGAAGAATTTTCCAAAATCTCGGGATTGAAGATGAATAAGAATAAGTCCACTTTATTCTCTCTTAAAGATTGTTTCCTATCTATATATATATATACATATATACTTTATTAAAAAGTAATTGTAACACTTTACAATAAGGTTCAATTGGTTAACGCTAGTTGTTGTTACGTCCTCTTCATAGGAGAAAGGGTTTCCACCTGGTTCAGCTAATTAATGCCCTGCTGTGATTGGATGCTGGGAGTATTGAAGCTGTAACACCATCACAGCCATGTTGGTGGTGGCTTGACTGTGTGAAGCAGCTTTAAGGGCCCATCTTCAGCCCCAGACCTGATACTCTGTTGAAGCCAGTAGTTAACCATGTATCTTTACCTCATATTGTGTGTGCTGCTTATTGAAGTAGTTTTCTCATTTTTGTCTCTTTTTATTACACTTTATGATTGAGATTCAAAAGGCAGAAGTGAGTGTTATCTCTAATGATTATTCGTTGTTTGATTTAATTAATCTGGTTTTCTCTTGGTTTTGTTGAAGTTTGCTTGTTAAACAGTTATTTCTTTATTTGTGGGGTTAGTAGGGAGATGGGTGCTATTTATTTTGAATTTGACCTTTTTCTCCTGTTTATGTTAGTAAGGGAGTTAGCTTACTTTGCTGTACTTTTATTTTAGTTTAAGTAGTTTGGTTAATAAGGAGTAAGACATAGTTAATGTATTAAAGTCTGTTATTGCTGTAAAGTCCTACCTAAACAATGTATGTCGAGCGTTCACTTGAAACTCCTTCCGACCCCCCCACCAAAAAAAAAACATAAATGCCCCCCAGGCTGTGTGTCCTGGCGTCGGGTCCGTCTGACGGTTATTAAAACCCTCCATTTTATTCTTCTCAATCAATCCTCTTGAATGATTAATGTCATTATCCTGTTGAAATTTCCATTTAAGTTTCAGAAAACTGCTCAACCTTTGACTTTTCTGTCCAGAGCACATTGTTCCAGACATTTAGTCCTCAAGCAGACAAGACTACAGCAGATCTTATATTCAAATGTTAATGTAGGTAAATAAATAAATAAAGCTCATATTAATGTCCGTATGCCGTAATCTCTGGAAAATGTGTTACTTGAAGTCATTGTGTTGTTTGTGATCCTCTCATCAGCAGCTGCAGTGTCTCTCAGCTGTATCAGTGCAGTCACTGTGACTCTGACTGAAGGAGGTTTTTGTTCGACTCTTTATCACTGTGTGAACACCCAGCTACTAGGACAGTGTACACTCTGACAGTAATAATCTCCTGTATCTTCAGTCTGGACTCCACTGATGGTCAGAGTGAAATCACTGCCAGATCCACTGCCACTGAATCGAGAAGGAGTTCCAGTGTAACGGCTTGTTGCGTAAGATATGAGGAGTTTAGGAGCTTCTCCAGGTTTCTGTAAGTACCAGGCTAAATAATTACTACCACACACACTACTGCTGGCTTTACAGTTTATTCTGACGTCTTGTCCTTGAGCTGCTGTTATTAATGATGGACTCTGAGTTACAGTGTACTGTCCTCTACACTCTGAAAGAAAGAACAAGAATAATATTTAGACAAATGTGACGATGTACATTTCAAATATTAAAGAATTAATAATAATTATCAAATTTCATCACACAAACCTTGAGCAAACAGTGTGAGAGTCCAGATGAGGATGATGATGTTGTTCATTGTTGTTGTTGTGTCTTGTGTGATGATGAAGATTGTGTTCTGTTCTGATTTTGTTCAGTCATGAAGTGTTAAACTCACAGCTCTATAAACACTCTCAGAGATCCAGGGGTGTGTCTATGTTGTGCCCCCCCCCCCCCTATAGCATGATCTTAATGACAAATGTCGAGAGCACATAATGTTACGTGATCCATGTAATGCACGAGCACAAATCTCTCCACTCGCAAGTGGATTTCCTTCACTCACACAAAACTGGACGTCTCTTTTAAAGATACATTGTTCTTTTCTGATTTTGCTCTGCTCTCACTCAGATATTGTGTGTACGCTCAAACGTTGTCTTTACATCACTGAAGACCAAAAGATTTATTTTTTTTATTCAGGTGAAGAGAAGACTTTTCTCACTAAATGGAAGCAAGCTGATTATGGTCAGTCTTCTCTAGTAATTTATTTTGTTATTTAGTACTTATTTTAGTTAAGTGCTTAAAGTGTCAATATCCATTTATTAAATTATTTTATTTAAGTGCATTTGTATTTTGTAGTTTTGTATATATAGTCATACAATAAAAGTGTATCGACCAAGTTCCAGAAATAATCACCGAGGGGAGGCCCATGATGTGTCTGTCTCTGTTTCAAAGAAGTATTTTCTCGTCCTGCTTGAGACTCAAATGCAGGAGAACAGCTTCATCATCTCCAGCAGGGGCAGGACTAGGATTAAGATCCATTGACTTACACTCTTCCCCAATATCAGGACACACTGGCATTACACAGACAGTTTCACTTCTGCAGTTGCTAAATGTGGTTCCAAAAAATTATACATAAATACATGTAGAAAATTGGTTAATATTAGTATAATAATTGGTTAAAATGGTTAATAAATTATATTAGAGTAACACTGAACTTAAAACAAGTGAATTGTATTTTTGAATGCACTTTATAGTGTCTTATAAGTGATTATTATTGTTCCCTGCTCAGTCTTAAATGATTCATTGATTGATTGATTTTATTTATTTTTTTCTTTCTTGGGAAGTGTTCACTTTTACTGTTCAATGTTCAATAATAATCTTAATTAAACTTATTACTTAAACATTCATGATCAACTATAACTCATTCTAAAGCACTGAGTCAGGAGTCATTTATTAAAGATGATATCCCACTGTCCTGTGCATTCGCTTCTGTGACAGATGAGCTGAAACAATAAATGCTTTCTGAAAGTTGTTTGTGTATAAATGTGTAAGTTTCTGTTTTGTTCACAGAAATGCATTATTCTCTGCTGTGTTTTTTTTTTTTTGTGTGTGTGTACAACTTGAAGCCCAGATTAATTGATTTTGAACTTATTTGTTGATTATTTTCATTTTCAATGATCATTAATTAGATCAATTAGGTCTTTGCAGCCCAAATAATAGCCAGTGTTCCTATGTAAAATAAAACAAAATTAATAAATACATTTTCACGTAATAACAGCAAACAGACACTTCCTGTAGTTATTTATACAGTCAAACCTAAATTTACTGGTACTTATTTATTTTCAGTCTATGGTGTAGAAATCATAAGCAATAAAAAAAAAACACTTAAGCAAAACATGGTCAGGTCAAAGTGTCTAAATAATTTTTGGTCTCAAATTTTGATCAGTTTTACTGGTAGTCCACTGTATGAAGACTTTTTTGGGGTATAATATGTCACAGTTGACTTTACTCTGCTATCCTCACTTACATAAATGAACTATCGCGTCCTGCACCCGCTAGTAAAAAAAAAAATATATATATAAAAAAATTATATCTGATGTCTGAATAATTTTTGGCTTTTACTGTAAGTCTTCCTCACAGAAATGCTTCATCTCTGTGACATTTGTAGGATTTTCAACTGTTTATAACAGCATTTCAAAACTTGAAGGAAAGTAAGTTTGGTTGCATTTTATTTTAAACACCATCCAATTCTCGCCATCAACTAACTATTACCTACGACATTTGCTTCAATAGACTCCTAATTTGATGCTTATTTATAGTTTGTAGGGTAGATGTTAAGTTATTAAGCTATGGATCGCAACGTCTCACGTCTTGCTTGCCCCGTAACAGTTACAGTAACAGCTACATTAATGCTGACATCACTATATGGGAAATATTTTCATGAGGCCTTTTATTCCATTTGAATAAAGATCATCAGGACTCATAATTGTGTTAAATGAGTCTAGACTGAAACAATGTCAATCTGAAAAGTTCAAAACTACTGATTCATTTGTCTGAAGCTGCAGGTGTTTATGTGAATCATAATGATTGAGCTGTATATGAAGAACAGAAACATCATTATTGATAAACTCCACAACATCATCCATGATAAAAGAGGTCAAAGGTCACATCAGAATCACAGATCATCAAATACATTTTCTTAAAAAAGTGTTAGTCAGCACACAACAAGAGAATGAATGAGAAATATAGCTACTATACACTCAGACAGAATCAAGCCTACTGTAAATGAGATTAATAAACTCTTTGATTATGATTATTGGCTTGCTTAGTTGGGGACACTTAATTTCTGGCAATATTGTTGACTTGATAGCACAGACACTGAACTGAACTGAGCTGGACGATGATGACATCACTGAATCAATGATAAACTGACGTTAGCTGAAAAATTGAGTCTTTGCTATTGTCCTCTTGCATTATCAACACACTATTTTCCTGTTTGTCTCTGTAAAGCTGCTTTACCACAATCTGACTTGACTTGAATTGATGAAAATAATCACATTATTTTGCAAGCAATAACAAACACTTTTAATGTACTTTATGTGAAAGAGATTTGTTATTTAAAAGTATTTTGCCCAAACTATATGACTGAGTGTTGTTAACAGCTGAGGTGTTTCTACTCTCAGTGTGTTGAAGTGTTTCTCTCTCTGCTTTTGTATTTGATTTTGAAACAGATTTAATTCAGAATATAAAGAAAACTAGCAGTCATGTCAGTCAGTGGTGTGGAATAAGATGAATGTTGAGATTGTTGTGATTTTGACTGCACTCCTCATGTCTGCTGCTGAAAGTCCTGTTGAAATGCTGTGAATGCTGCAGGGCAGAAGAGTGCTGGAGCTGCAGTGTGTTTTCTCTGTGTTTGTGAATGTGTTGTGTTTGTCTCCTGCAGCTGGTCCCACAGTGAAGCCCTCAGTGTCTCTGCTGCCGCCCTCTTCTCTGCAGATCTCTGGAGACTCAGCCGCACTGCTCTGCCTGCTCAGCTCTTACTCTCCACAGGGGGCGCTGGTGAGCTGGACACTGGACGGCTCAGAGGTCACCGAGGGGGTTGTGACCAGCGCAGAGAGCGAGCAGGACGGCCGCTACAGCCGCAGTAGTGTCCTGACCCTCAGCAAAGCACGCTGGGAAGCGGGAGAGCAGTACGTCTGCAGAGTAACACATGATGGAGCTCCTCATGAGGCCTCGTTCCACAAGAGTCGCTGTTAGTCGCTCGCAGTGCTGATGTTTCTCCAGTGAGCGCTGCTCTCTCCTGAAGATGAGCGTATCTGAGTGTCCTGTGTCAGGCAGGATTCACATGAGTCTAGTGCTGCAGCTGTAGTCATTTACAACTCAATACTGAAAGAGAGCTCTAGTGTCAAAGCACTGGCTGATCTTTCAATCTGCTGTGTTTGCTGCAACATTCAATAAAGCTTCTCAACAAACTCCATTTGTGTCTGACAACATCATTCAACTAACAGATGAAGATGCATGTAGTGTTTGTCCAGGTGTTTTTCAGAAGCTCGATCAGTAGCAGTAAATCTAGTCAAATAAAGCTCTTGGGGTTTGAACATGGTCTCTGGAGACAGAGCTGCTCTATTCTGAGAGGATCACAATCACTCCACCCTGACAATGCAAATGAGATTTTCAGCTCACACTCCCAGAGTCACTGTTTGATTGGTTACATGATCTGGACTGAAACACACCAGTTTCACTTCTGCTGTAGTCAAGCAGCCCAGGTGAAAAATATGTAAAATAATAGTATTTACATATTGTTATATGGCATACTTATATTTAAATTATATCATACTAAATCCATATTAAATGTATTATCTTGAAACAATACATATATTAAGCATATTTCAAGATATGTTTAAGATCAGTTTTAAGCTATTTGCTATATATTTTACTATATTAAATTGTGTAGAATTGGAACCACTTTAAGTAAATTTAGTGTAATTTAACTGTATTTACTTACAGTTCATGAAAAATATTATTCTAATGTGATTCAATAATATTTCAATAGCATGTCAGCAGATTAGAAATGCATTCGCATTACAATACTAGTTTATTTATGAGTAGCATTTTTTATGGTATTACAGATCGTTATGACAATTTTTTACAATACTTTTAACAAATGTCCTAAACTCTTAACACAGCTAGCACAACATCCATCTGTGTAGGCTATACAATTAACACATTTATTGTTGCTTTGACACAAAATGCATAGAGTTAACACAAATTTAAAATGCTTGAACTTTGTTTACACACAAGCTCAACCAAGACCAAAACAATGTAATTTTACTGGCCAATTTCTGAAAACTTTCACACTGTATGCCAGAACAGATAACATCATGTTCTTAAACTAACTTACAGGTTAAAGTCAAAGTGAACAGCTGTTCATGTTGTGAACTGAAGCACAAATATGTCCCCTGTATTTTATACTATACCATAGTTACCGTTTTTTTTTTTTTTTTTTAATTGCTAACATCCTTTTGTCCAATCTGTAGTCACATTTTCAAAACACTAAACACAATTAGCACAACGTCATTCTGTTGTGATCATACCTTTAACACAATTCATGTTGTTTTCACACAATATTGAGTAAATTAACACGTTTCTAAAATGCTTAAATTTTATTTTCACACAAGCTTACCCCATACCAAAATCATAGATCTTTCTAATCTTTTTTTACAAAGGCTTAAACACAGCATGACAGAAATGAAAGCCTAATGTTCCAAACTAGTTTTTTACAATCGCTATGAGTTTTGTCAATACCTTTAACAAGTTTCCTAAAATCTTAACACGGTTAGCACAACATCCTTCTTTGTAGGCTATACAATTAACACATTTCCTGTTGCTTTGATAAAAAATGCATACAGTTACAGTTTTTTTACAATCGCTATGACAGTTTTGTGAAAAAGAAGTGTGCTTAAAGAGATTACACTTTAATGACAATAGGTCTTAACATTTGTACTTAAGTGCACTTTATAAAAATGCACTTTATGATAATGTCTAATTAAGTATTACTTAAACATACAATTTACATAATTATGATTTTATTGTATTTTAAATAAGTACACTTATTTTTATATATCTATCAATATACTAAAGCACATGTAAAATAATTGATTTTATTTTCAACTTAAGTGTGTTCTCCAAAATTACATTTGTTAATGTGTTTTAAATGTATTACTATTTAGTCTATAATATATACTATGTGCATTAATGCAATTAATAAAAATAAACTTCAATACACTTTCTTACAAAGCATACTCCAATAAAAATTTGAATTCGAATTAAACTGCACTGTAAAAATGACTTTTAGTTAGGTGATTGAGTCTAACCAACGAATTAGAACAACTTGAACTTGAGTAGAAATTGAAAGCTTGAAATAATAGGTAACCACACAGTATGTCTTTTGTTTAATGTGCATGCGGCAAAATATTACGTCATGACACTGACAGCGCACTACTTCATCAAATTTTGAAAAGTGCGCCGTGCGCCATGTTTGTCTGACTGCGATGTGTGTGTGAGGAACAAACTAGAAGAGAGCAACGGAGCGTCACATTTGGATGTTTACAGATGAGACTTTATATACTGCAGATGATGAATCAAGTAAGTATATCTTTATATACGTTTTCTTTATCCTTAAATTAGTCTTGCCATTTGTGCGGCTTTAATCATAACGCAGCAGTTATTGCTATATGAACTCAGGAGGTTGAATTAAATCGCATAATTTATCTCTGACTGCATTCTGATATCGCAATGTGATCACGTATGTGGACTAAAAAAAATTGGCAATCAAAATACAAGGTTTTATTTGAACTGAACGATTTAAAATGTAACGCTACTGAACAAAATTAAGAGATCTGATCTTGTAATATTTAATCTACATTATCAATATTCTAACCACCAGTAACATTCAATTTATCAGCCACCTCTAGAAATAGTGCATTTGAAGAGCGAAATGTTCTGTTACTGCTTGTGTTGAATATGTACAGTTTTGTTACTGGAGATACAGTGTGGAGACACAGACCAGTACTGAAGAGGTGATGTTAGAAGTTTTTAATGAATTGTCTCCTAGTCAGCTCACCCTGATCACACATGTCAAGCTAACAGTGCTACATTAAGTAAGTATCCCTATGGATTTGAACTGCTTTGAATCTTTACCATTTGCAAATAATATATTCCATTCTGTGCATTTGCAGACCGCCTCTAATCATCATATATTTTACAGGTAACAAACCAAAGGATGAGGACAGTAGCGTTTCTGTGCCGGCTGTAGTAAATACAGGAACACATACAGTCAGCATCTAGTCATAGTTGGGGGCGTGGTGAGGGCGGAGTCGGCGAGGGGGAAAACACAGCGGACATCGTGTGTATTTGAATGACAAAAATGCACATATTGACACTCATTTCCAGAGACGCGTAGAACAACTGTAGTCTCTTTTAACTTAAATATTCATATACACTAGTCCATGTCGATATTTGATTCATTTTACAGCCCTAATGTAGATGCATTCATTCAAAAATAGCCAAATTCCGTGACGTTCTGCTTTATACAGCCAGTTCCATTTGTGACTGGATTCCGCGATTCAATCCGTGTCGCTTCGCAAACACAGATGGGGTGAATTTATGAATGAAAGTGTAAAAGTTCAGACACAAAACCAAGTTGTTACGTATCCTCACGGTTTTTTTAAGTGGGTATACGGAAATCCATGGCCTTTTCTAGTGAGTATACAGCGTATACCTGCATATCACGTAGACTACACTTCTTAGCAGACGTGTTTTCATGTGAGTTTAGGTTTCACACTAGGCTAACGTTACATAGTTTTGCTTCAGGTAGAATGAAAAGGCTAATTATATATGCATGCCACTTCCTGAAATGACCTTACACAGTTTTGTGATACATTTTAAATTAATTACAAATACAATGTACTTAAGCGTCAAAAATAACATTTAATTTGCACTTATGTGTATTCTTTTAAAGTATTTCCGCAATAAGTGCACTTTATAAAAGAATACTTAAGTGCACTTCTTTTTCACAATGGTTTACAAGTTTACTTAACTCTTAACGCACCAACAAACCTAAAACACAAAATTGGCAAAATTGTTAATTTCATGCTCAAAATCACACAATATAAACTAAACCCCAAAACTAATTTTCAAAATACAATAATAAACTAACACAATACATTATGTCTAACAAAATACTTCAAGCATGTTTCAAAATCAAATTATTATTCAAAACACTAATACATGTTCTCTTCCAACAGGAACATTTAGTCAATCATAACAATGACAAAAAAAAAAAAAAAAAAAACAGTATCATCAGCTGAAATTACAGAAACTGCATTATTTTATGCATCAGGTCTGCCCTTATACAATAGACAGTATATTTTATTGATCATAGATTGTGTTTTTTCACTGTAGTTTCTTTTGAAGCCTCTCTAAATTTTTGTTTCGTTGGGTTTAGTAAATGCATGCATTTTGTTTCTTTTCCTGCAGAAATTCAATACAAAAAATTAATGACCATCTCAGAGTAGCTTTATAAAATGTACAGTTTATGTACAAAAAAAAAAGAATACAGACAGAAATGCTGCAGTAAAGACTTTATATGCAACAGGACATTAGAAAAGGAGCGAAACAAAAATACAAGAAAAAAATGCAATATAGCTGTCATTTACAGTTTTTTACGATTGCTATGACAGATTTTTCAATACTTTTAACAATTTTCCAAAACTCTTAACACAGTTAGCACTACATCCGCCTGTGTAAGCTATACTATTAACACATTTCTTGTTGCTTTAACACAAAATGCATACAATTAACACAAATTTAAAATGCTTGAACTTCTTTTACACACAAGCTCAAACAAGACCAAAACAATGGATTTTTACTGCCAAATTTACCAATGATTTAACACTGTATGTCAGAACAGATAACACCATGTTCTAAACCTAACCTTACAGGCTAAAGTCAAGGTAAACAGCTGTTCATATTGTGAATTGAAACACAAATATATTCCCTGTATTTTATTCCATTGCTAATGGGAAACAGCTTATTGAAGTTATGCAAATATATAAATCACAGCTGATTCCCATCTAGGAAGCACACTCAGGTGTTGAGGTTCTTTCAATCACATGATCATATGTTCTAAAAGAGGACTCTTTGGGCTGATCTTGTGTGGAAAAGAAACAATATAGAGCAACACAAAGAAAGAAAGAAAGAAAGAAAGAAAGAAAGAAAGAAAGAAATAAAAAGAATGCCTGCAAGAGGGAGATGAAGACGAGTACCAGGACAAGGGAGAGGAGTGGGGCAAGGACAAGGGCAAGGGAGAGGAGTGGGGCAAGGACAAGGGAGAGGAGTGGGGCAAGGACAAGGACGAGACAGAGGAGTGGGGCGAGGGAGAGGGAGAGGAGTTAGAATGCGTGGTGGCGCTCAAAGAAGGACCAGAGCTAGGGTAACTGATCAAATAAGAGCAACTATCATTGACCATGTCATAAACCATGGGCTATCATATAGAGAGGCTGGTGAACGAGTACAACCAAATCTCAGCCGGGACACAGTGGCATCCATTGTCCGTATTTTCAGAGAAACCAACAGGTAGGATATTGCTTCTCCTACAGCAAAGTGTACTGTAAATACTGTAATATTACCATTTACAGTATTAGAGTGACTGTATGCCTCCGGTCTCTAATATGTAACTGTATTTGTTCCTCTAAGGATTCAACGTCTACCTCCCTCAGGGGGCAGAGGAAAGCTCCTGAATGAAGAACAGGAACTTGCTATTGTCAACATGGTGATTGCTGACAATGAAATAAAACTGAAGGACATTCAGTCCAGAGTTGTAGAGGACAACCTTGTCTTTGGGAACATTGCAGCAATCAGCATAACATCCATTTCTCGGACTCTAGCTAAACACAGAGTCCTAATGAAACAACTATACAAAGTTCCTTTTGAAAGGAACAGTGAGCGCATCAAAGAACTCCGTCACCAATACGTCCAGGTAAGGTTATGCAATACAGTCATTACTGTACTATACACAGTGTGTTTTGCAGTAAACTACTCTATAAACCTGGAGTACATTAGGACATACAGTAGATATACAGTACAGCACAGCATGTACATACACTGTGTTTAATTACTTTCAGAGAGTCATGGAGTTGGAGGCCAATCAAGTCCCACATGAAATTATCTATGTTGACGAGGCTGGCTTCAACTTGGCGAAAAGGCGTCGCCGTGGGAGAAACATAATTGGCAAAAGGGCCACAGTTACCGTGCCGGGCCAGAGAGGAGCCAACATCACCATGTGTGCCGCAATCTCCAACAATGGTGCACTCCTGCATAAATGTGAGATTGGCCCCTACAACACCGACCGCCTTCTCCTATTTTTAGAAGACCTGCACGAAAGATTGGTGCCAGAGGTAGAAAGGGTACAGGTGGGAGACCACTTGCCAATATATGTGATCACATGGGACAATGTGGCATTCCACCATTCCCGTGCAGTCACAGCATGGTTTGACGCCCATCCTAGGATGGTGTCCCTTTTCCTTGCTCCTTACTCCCCTTTCCTCAACCCCATTGAGGAGTTTTTCTCATCCTGGAGATGGAAGGTTTTTGACCATCGCCCACATGACCAAATGTCCCTCCTGGATGCAATGGATGCTGCATGCCAAGACATCACAGCTGAACACTGCCAGGGGTGGATAAGGCATGCAAAAAGATTCTTCCCACGATGCCTTGCCAGAGAAGATATCAGGTGTGATGTGGATGAGAACATGTGGCCAAATGCAGAAGACCGGGCAGATTAGAAGTTTACTTTGTTTTTTTTAATTATTATTCCGGTGCTTTTTCTGTTTGTATATCTTGCAGTAATGTCCTTTTGCAAATAAAGTCTTTACTGCAGCAATTCTGTCTCTGTCTTTTTTTAGAACTGTAACTGTACATTCTATAAAGCTAC
This sequence comes from Carassius carassius, assembly GCF_963082965.1. NCBI lineage: Eukaryota > Metazoa > Chordata > Actinopteri > Cypriniformes > Cyprinidae > Carassius > Carassius carassius. Next base: position 21,513,268 of record NC_081797.1, on the reverse strand, counting down.
TCTTCATTTTTTGTGACAAAATGCATGCATTTACTAAACCCAACAAAACAAAAATGTAGAGAGGCTTCAAAAGAAACTACAGTGCAAAACACAATCTCTGATCAATACAATATACTGTACTGTCCATTGTATAAGGGCAGACCTGTCACATAAAATAATGCAGTTTCTGTAATTTCAGCTGATGATAGTGTTTTTTTTGTCATTGTGTTATGATTGACTAAATGTTCCTGTTGGAAGAGAACATGTGTTAGTGTTTTGAATAATTATTTGATTTTGAAACATGTTTGCAGTGTTTTGGTAGACATAGTGTATTGTGTTAGTGTATTATTGTATTTTGAAAATTAGATTTGGAGTTTAGTTTACAATGTGTGATTTTGAGCATGAAATTAACCGTTTTGCCAATTGTGTGTTTTAGGTGTGTTGGTGTGTTAAGAGTTTAGGAAATTTGTTAAATGTATTGAAAAATCTGTCATAGCGATTGTAAAAAACTGTATTTATAATTTATGTCATTATGTGAAAATACTAAATTTACAGAACAGAAAAAGCCACAGTAGAATAAAAAGTAAATAAATAAATGTGATCTAATCTGCCCAAACTTCTACATTTGTAAGTTAGTCTTAGAACATGATGTTCCCTTTCAGTCGGTCACTCTCGACGCCACGTCAGTGACCGACGAAAATAGTATATCGCTTCGATAGAGCAATCTACTGTACTTTAAGTGTAAACTAAACAAGCAAATGCACACTGTCATGCAATTATTGCATCCAGCTGCCGCTGATCACAGCGTGAGTATAAGAGGCAACAGGTGCAATGCATACCAGCTTTTCGCTTTGGGGCGCTCTGTTAAGAAGTTAAGAAGCCCTCGGTTTGTTAAGAAGTTTACAGTACACCAGCCCTCATAAAAAACTTAACCAAGGTTTTATAATACAAAAAGTGTATACTGTGTTTTTTAGCAGTTTGACTGCAATTTGTATAACGACAGTTTTACTACAAATAGGCTACCACATAAAACTATGGTTAGTGTAACCTGGTTAATTTATGGTTACCATTGTGAGTACAAAAATCATGTTTTGTTTTGTTTTTTTAATGTGCCATGGCACTGTCATGTTTTATCGGGGTGTTTATCAGTTAAAAATAATTGTCCAGTCATTTTAAATATGAAGGCTATAGTTTAAATTAATCCGAACTGAATGAACCTGAACGAGTGTGTGCAGGAAGTAGAAGAACATTTTAGTAAATTTGTTGGACCTCTGCTGACGAACAAACAGTGAATTCAGCTTGGGTTTAGCCAAGGGTCAGAAAAATGGGAAGATGTGGTATTTTTCTGATGCAGAGACACTGATTATTTTAATCATTTATTTTTTCTTTCTTAGAAGTTTGCGTTTTATTTTTAAATATGATAAATGTTAAATCATATTGAAAATATGTGGACAATGGAGACTTCTTTCAGCCATCACAGACCACTACAGATTTAATTAAATCAATTAAAATGGGATCATGAATTAACCCCTTCAGGAACCAGTGATGCCAGTTAGTGCAGCAGCACTGAATAAGACTTTTGCACACTGTTTAAGTAGAAGATTTGTAAGTAATCTAGATTTGTGTGATTTGTACTGCATTGAATTGTTTTGCTCCTCCTACATAATTCTAATATTTACTCGTAATGTTGGGCAGATAGATAGATGGTGTTCATCAATACAATAGAGAGTTACAGAGAAAAAAAAATATTGAGATGCGCATCATCAGCTGCAGTGTCTCTCAGCTGTATCAGTGCAGTCACTGTGACTCTGACTGACGGAGGTTTTTGTACGACTCTTTATCACTGTGTGAACACACAGCTACTAGGACAGTGTATACTCTGACAGTAATAATCTCCTGTATCTTCAGTCTGGACTCCACTGATGGTCAGAGTGAAATCTTTTCCAGTATTTGCTGTTCCACTGCCACTGAATCTAGATGGAGTTCCTGACTGAAGGGTGTTTATGTAATAAATCAGGAGTTTAGGAGCTTCTCCAGGTTTCTGCTGATACCAGGCTAAGTAGTTGCTAAGTATCCCTACATCTATGTTACACTCTATTGTAGCTGTTTGACCGAGCTGGACAGTTTTAACTTTAGGTTGAGTCAGCGTGACTCCTCTGGAGGCTGAAGAAGAGAAAATAGAGTCAGTTTGTCAGTAAAGCTCCTTTATAGCAGAATATTGATATATTAAAATAAAATAAAAACAACCTTGAATAAAAGCTGCAGTGGTCCAGATGAGGATGATGATGTTGTTCATTGTTGTTGTTGTGTCTTGTGTGATGATGAAGATTGTGTTCTGTTCTGCTCTCAGTCATGAAGTGTTAAACTCACAGCTCTATAAACACTCTCAGAGCACTGAAGCATGTGCTGACGATGCAAAGAAGTGGGCAGGATTCACAACAGCTCGAGCTGATACAAGACAAATATACTAGAGTCATAAAATATATAATTACATATTCCATTAGATGAGCTGCCACCGCTGTAATAAGAGCGAGAAGCATGAGTCTGTTCATAAAGTATCAGGACTGACTGTACGTCTATTATTAATCCTAATGTGGGCCTGACATTATAAAATGGACAGAAAAAGTTCTGATAACCAATTTAAGCCCACCGGCAACTATAGTTGCTGCAGTTTATAGTTGTCATTTTTCTAGATATCATCCATGTTTTATTTCTCAATGACATGCAAGCAAACAACCAAACAAAGGATTTGAAGAAATAAAAAAGGTGTCACATGAGCTGTCAAGTTCCTACCCCTAAATTTCAGCAGCAGTTTACAAACTTCAGTCAGTCACACAAAAGGAAGAATGGAAAGATAAAGAGCTAATGCATGGGATTAATAGCTGAAGCTGAAAATATTGAGGCTCCTTTATCCAGTTTGTATGCGTTTTATTCTAATTGGTCAAGGACTAGAAGCTTATGATTCCATTTTAATGTAAATGACTACATTTTAACATTATTATATGAAATCGCCTTTCACAGTCAGACACTGAATACTATGGGCATAAAAAAAATCATAATTTTCTTTCAGGTATACCTTTTTTATTATATAGACGTAATATTTTCTTCATTCTATTTATTTGTATTTATTTTTAACTAACACACCTCTTAGAATGAAAATACCTGCATGTTCAATATCAAGTAAACAAACAAACAAACAAACAAACATGGCTGTAGCCTACACATGATAATTGTATAAAAAGCATATATTTTTAAAATAATATCATTAATTTCATGAATATCAAGGACTTTCACAAATCACAAAGAATAGCATGCAAATATGTTTATGTAAATTTATAAAACTACTTGTACCTTCACTGCTTATGTAAGGGAAGGTTCACCCAAAAATGGAAATTGTGTCATCATTTAGTTTCCCTGAAGTTGCAAACCAATGAGTTTCTTTCTTCTGTTGAGCAAAAATATGATATTTTGCTGAATGTTGGTAACCAAACTGTTTCTTTCAGGTATACCTTTTTTATGATACAGATGTGATATTTTCTTCATTCTATTTAGTTTTATGTGTTCATTTTCATTTAACTTTTTTATACACAATACCCTGTTGGGTCAGGTTAATGGCTGCAGTTTGTTCAGAACTATGTTCCATCATTTTAAGACAAATGGATTTGTTGTGTTATCATATCTAAGAGATTATAAGCTAGATGATTTTTTGGGGTTTGTATCAAATGTTATTTGAATTTTATGCATGATAAATTTGTTTATGAATAAAGATTGATCTGTTGAAAGGAGTTATTTTGAGTTAGATGCCAAATGCTCTCCTATTCAAATTTGACATTTAAGCGGTGAATACAACATATTTGCTCACCGGCAACCATAGTAACCGCATATTAAAATATGATTTTCAAGAAAATAAACAAACACCTGGGGAAAAATAAATGCATCTTCACATAGGACACTATTAACATGACTATATACATGAATCCATTCAGAAAAAATTGGGCACAAATGGGATGGTGATAGATTAAACCTTGTTTATGTGAAGTTTTGTTGTTCTTGTGCTCCAATTAGAGCCTGGGATTCACAACAGCCATTACAGTATATATTTACAGTATATATTTACAGTATATATGAACAATTGTATCTTGATTCTTTTGTCTGAAGATGCAGGTTATTTTCTGAATTATTATGATTAAGTTGCATACATGAAGAACAGAAGTATATTTATGAGAAACTCCACAACATCCTCATGATAAAAGAGGTCAAAGGTCACCTCAGACGTCACAGTTCATGAATTACTGTATATTTCTTTAGAAAGTTCAAAATCAGCACACAGCTAGACATAGGGGTTTAAAGTCAAAGTGAATCATGTCTATTATAAATGAGATGAATAAACTCTTTAACTGATTATGAAAATAACTAAATTATTTTTCAGTTAATAACAAACATTTCGAAGAATTTTTGTCTTTGCTCTTACTTTTTGAAAAGCATTTTTTAAACTAAATGACCGAGTGTAGAAGTGTTGTTTGTCTCTCTGCTGGAGTGTGTGTTCACTCGAGTGGAATAGAGGTTTTTGTACGAGTGTTTCATTAGATTGTATCACTGTGGTACACATTCGGTGGAGGAACTAAACTGGTGCTCGGTAAGTTTGTCTCTTTTAACTATCTTGGTTAAAAAAGTATTGAAATGTATAGATTTTTAACATTTTATTTATTTTATCATCAAATTTAGAGTTTCAAAAGAACTGAATTAAACTCTCAGGAAACAAATATTTTCCAAAACACATTTCCATGATGTGTCTCACTTTGAGTTTTATCAGTTCATTTTATTTCATATTTATTTCCATTAATGTTTACACTTCATATAAAGTTAATATTTTATTATAGATATTATGCATGGAAAAACATCAAAATGTAAATAGTTACTTTTTGTAGTTCATTCAATGATTTTGAATCTCTTTTGTTCATACCATGCTTCAAAAACTTACAAAATACTAAATATGTGAATGTTTAGAAAAGTTGATTCAATTGTTTTTATTATTATTATTATTATTATTATTATTATTATTATTAAATAATTTGCATTTGGTGTGAGATATAGTAATAAAATATCAGCTTGAAACTTTTAGATTTTGAAAAGTTTAAAAAAATATTTAATAGTGTAAGAACATTTCAAGTTCAAGTAAGACAATGTAAGAACTTTATGATGAGATTTGAGACTATACTGGAATTAAAGCGTTCAGTGTCTTTGTACAGTGTCAGCATTCATGTACATCGTTTCATTTTATGAGGTTTCATTTAAATGCATGTAGTGAATATAGTTTGTATATTGTGTATTAATCAGCTGTAGTGATGTTGAATAAGATGAATGATGAGATTGTAGTGATTTTGGCTGCACTCCTCATGTCTGCTGCTGAAAGTCCTGTTGAAATGCTGTGAAGGCTGCAGGGCAGAAGAGTGCTGGAGCTGCAGTGTGTTTTCTCTGTGTTTGTGAATGTGTTGTGTTTGTCTCCTGCAGCTGGTCCCACAGTGAAGCCCTCAGTGTCTCTGCTGCCGCCCTCTTCTCTGCAGATCTCTGGAGACTCAGCCGCACTGCTCTGCCTGCTCAGCTCTTACTCTCCACAGGGGGCGCTGGTGAGCTGGACACTGGACGGCTCAGAGGTCACCGACGGGGTTGTGACCAGCGCAGAGAGCGAGCAGGACGGCCGCTACAGCCGCAGTAGTGTCCTGACCCTCAGCAAAGCACGCTGGGAAGCGGGAGAGCAGTACGTCTGCAGAGTAACACATGATGGAGCTCCTCATGAGGCCTCGTTCCACAAGAGTCGCTGTTAGTCGCTCGCAGTGCTGATGTTTCTCCAGTGAGCGCTGCTCTCTCCTGAAGATGAGCGTATCTGAGTGTCCTGTGTCAGGCAGGATTCACATGAGTCTAGTGCTGCAGCTGTAGTCATTTACAACTCAATACTGAAAGAGAGCTCTAGTGTCAAAGCACTGGCTGATCTTTCAATCTGCTGTGTTTGCTGCAACATTCAATAAAGCTTCTCAACAAACTCCATTTGTGTCTGACAACATCATTCAACTAACAGATGAAGATGCATGTAGTGTTTGTCCAGGTGTTTTTCAGAAGCTCGATCAGTAGCAGTAAATCTAGTCAAATAAAGCTCTTGGGGTTTGAACATGGTCTCTGGAGACAGAGCTGCTCTATTCTGAGAGGATCACAATCACTCCACCCTGACAATGCAAATGAGATTTTCAGCTCACACTCCCAGAGTCACTGTTTGATTGGTTACATGATCTGGACTGAAACACACCAGTTTCACTTCTGCTGTAGACCTGCAGCACACAGACAAACTCATTATTACATTTCAGTTTTTTTATTTATTTATTTTTAATTTCTAACATCCTTTTTCCAATCTGTAGTCACATTTTCAAAACACTATACACATTTAGCACAACATCAGTCTGTTGTGACCAAATTTTTAGCACAATTCATTTTGTTTTCACACAATATTCAGTTAATTAACACATTTCTAAAATGCTTACATTTTGTTTTCACATAAGCTATACCTCATACCTGGGGGTAAGGACAGACAGACGAGGTGAGAGAATAGAAAATGGAAGGATGATTAGCGACGAGAGAAGGGAGAGAGGAAAAAATAATAATTGTTCCGTTTCCCAGACATGGCGCTGCTCGGCTCCCCACCAGCTGTGTGAACTCTTCTGCGGTGCCTGGCGGCAGCACTGGATAACCCTCGGTGGACGGCACAACACTCCTCCGCCACCTGGTTGATGGCGACGGCTCTTGACTGAATTACTAAAAAGAATTAATCCACAATCAAACCAAGTTTTGTTCCGACAACAGATATAATTTTACTAGTGGGTGCAGGAAAGTATAGTTCATTTATGTAAGTGAGGATGGCAAAATAAAGTAAACTGTGACATATTATACCCAACAATCCTTTATACAGTGGACTACCAGTAAAACTGATAAAAAAAATTGGGACCAACGATTATTCAGACACTTTGACCCGACTATGCTTTGTGTTTTTCTTTAATTGCTAATGCTTTTTACACCACAGACTGAACAAAATGAAGCATTGCTTGGTAACTGGTCAACAAAGTATTGATAGTTGTGTAAATATTGTCATACTAACAGTTGTCTGAAATTTGGGTTGATTGTAATCCATTAAATACCTTTCTTTTGAAGTTATCTGACATTATCAAGATGATTTTGTTTTGATAGTTTAACTCTAAGTTATTGCCATGTTTTATTACCATTTTCTAAACTAGAGTGGATAAACTGTGATAATGTGTTTGTCTGAGTAAATTTTGGTTTGACCATATATATATATATATATATATATATATATGGCTATGCATTGTTATTTTACATTTGATTATTCTGTTTCTGTACCTGGACAACTACAAACTATAAAAAACTTAAAGGGTAAGTTCACCCGAAATGAAAATTAGCCTGTGTTTTACTCACCCTAGAAGCATTCTAGGTGAATGTGACTTTCTTCCAGATGAATCCAATCGGAGTTATATTAAAATCTGTCCTGGCCACTCCAAGTCTTTCAATGGGGGTAAGTGGGTGTTTGTTACCAACAGTTCAGAAGACGTGAAATAAAGTGTGTGCATCTGTAATAAAACGTCCGTAAAAATGCTTATCATCTACAATATTTTATAAAGAGATTTTTTTTAATACTTCTGAGTTGCTGTTGTTGCAGAAGTAGAGTCTTTACACTATATTTAAAGTTTGTAACATGTCTTCATTTCTGTCATGCTGTGTTTAAAACATTTGTAAAAAAAAAAAAAAAAAAAAAATAAGAAAGATCTATGATTTTGGTATGGGGTAAGCTTGTGTGGAAATAAAATTTAGGCATTTTAGAAATGTGTTAATTTACTGAATATTGTGTGAAAACAACATGAATTGTGTTGAAGGTATTATCACAACAGAAAGATGTGTCTTATTGTGTTTAGAGTTTAAAAAATGTGAGTACAGATTGGACAAAAGGATTTTAGCAATTGAAAAAAAAAACAGTTTTTAGCAATTTACAATATATTTTCATATATTAAATTATGTAAAATTGGAACCACTTCAAGTACATTAAGTGTAATTTAACGGCAGCATATATGATATCTTGACCAAAAATACATAATAAATGAAAGATCAGTGAATTGCTTTGGCAGAGCTTTTTTTATCAATTTGTAAAATGTTTCAGTTATGCTATACTATGAAAATTGCATTATTCAATAAAAGCATCAAAATGCAATTTTCTGAAAAAAAAAAACAACAACAACAACAAAAGCCTACAAATATCTAAACAAAGGAAGAAACAGGAGAGTTTGTCACTAGTGGATTGTCACTTCTTTGATTATGAATTGTATTTTCAGCAGCTGAAGACTTGAAATTCAGACACTGTAGTATTTAAAGACTGCTTTATCACCTGTGAAAGGGAAAAAAATATATTTATATAAAATTAACCAATGATTAACAGTTTTGCGTTATAATTTGCATACACATTAGAATTTTTTTCAAGTAAAAGTCCTGCATTGAAAATGTTACTTAAGTAAGTACAGTCAGGACAATGTATTTTAAGGTTGAAAATTAAACTGGGACTGCTGTACTATTATTTATTATTATTGTATTATTATTTATCATTAGATTATTATTTCTAGAATGTTAATGCAATGCTATAAAGTTATACATTAAACACTACACAACTTGAATCGTTTTTCTATGTTCTTACACAAAGTACAAATAAAATATACTTTAAGAAAGAGTAAAATTAAAATGAGTTAAAAAATAGATTAAAACTTCACTTTAAGTATGCTTATGTTAAGAATATGACTTAAAAGCTCAACTAAGCATATATTTATTAGCATGTTTTTTAGAAATATATTAAAATGCAATGTACATACAAATGTACTTTAACTATATTTTAATTAATTTATTAGTTTGTCTTTGTGCTCCCATGTGAAAGAGACAAACTCTTTACATTTCAAAGGGATAATGTATATGGAAATGTAAGTAAAATAAAAAAAAAATATATGATTGTAAACACAGAATCAAGTATTCTGACAGTAATTGTGTAAGAATGTAAATCTTTCTGTGGGCCAAATGGAAAGCATCACATCCAGACAGCAGAATTCAGTGACTGAATGCAGTCTGTTCAGTTTGATTGACAGGAATCATATATTACACCTAAAACATGATGATTATGTTAAAACCCTGACTCATTATCTTTAGAAATACAATATTTCTGTTAATTGTAATTATATTGTGTTATTAGTGATTGTGTTGATCAGTGTTGTGTGTGTGATTGTGTCGATCAGTGTCGTGTGTGATTGTGTCGATCAGTGTTGTGTGTGTGATTGTGTTGATCAGTGTTGTGTGTGTGATTGTGTTAATCAGTGTTGTGTGTGTGTGATTGTGTCGATCAGTGTTGTGTGTGTGATCGTGTCGATCAGTGTTGTGTGTGTGATTGTGTCGATCAGTGTTGTGTGTGATTGTGTCGATCAGTAATGTGTGTGTGATTGTGTTGATCAGTGTTGTGTGTGTGATTGTGTCAATCAGTGTTGTGTGTGTGTGATTGTGTCGATCAGTGTTGTGTGTGTGATCGTGTCGATCAGTGTTGTGTGTGTGATTGTGTCGATCAGTGTTGTGTGTGTGATTGTGTCGATCAGTGTTGTGTGTGTGATTGTGTCCATCAGTGTTGTGTGTGTGTTTGTGTCGATCAGTGTTGTGTGTGTGTGTTTGTATTGATCAGTGTTGTGTGTGGGATTGTGTTGATCAGTGTTGTGTGTGTGATTGTGTAGATCAGTGTTGTGTGTGTGTTTGTGTTGATCAGTGCTGTGTGTGTGCTTGTGTCGATCAGTGTTGTGTGTGTGCTTGTGTCGATCAGTGTTGTGTGTGTGTTTGTGTCGATCAGTGTTGTGTGTGTTTGTGTTGATCAGTGTTGTGTGTGGGATTGTGGCGATCAGTGTTGTGTGTGTGATTGTGTAGATCAGTGTTGTGTGCGTGTTTGTGTTGATCAGTGTTGTGTGTGGGATTGTGTTGATCAGTGTTGTGTGTGTGTGTGTGATTGTGTCGATCAGTGTTGTGTGTGTGATTGTGTCGATCAGTGTTGTGTGTGTGATTGTGTCGATCAGTGTTGTGTGTGGGATTGTGTCGATCAGTGTTGTGTGTGTGCTTGTGTCGATCAGTGTTGTGTGTGTGTTTGTGTCGATCAGTGTTGTGTGTGTGTGTTTGTGTTGATCAGTGTTGTGTGTGGGATTGTGTCGATCAGTGTTGTGTGTGTGATTGTGTAGATCAGTGTTGTGTGCGTGTTTGTGTTGATCAGTGTTGTGTGTGGGATTGTGTCGATCAGTGTTGTGTGTGTGTTTGTGTCAATCAGTGTTGTGTGATTGTGTCGATCAGTGTTGTGTGTGTGATTGTGTCGATCAGTATTGTGTGTTATTGTGTCGATCAGTGTTGTGTGTGTGTTTGTGTCAATCAGTGTTGTGTGATTGTGTCGATCAGTGTTGTGTGTGTGATTGTGTCGATCAGTGTTGTGTGTGTGATTGTGTTGATCAGTGTTGTGTGTGTGTTTGTGTTGATCAGTGTTGTGTGTGATTGTGTTGATCAGTGTTGTGTGTGTGTTTGTGTCAATCAGTGTTGTGTGATTGTGTCGATCAGTGTTGTGTGTGTGATTGTGTCGATCAGTGTTGTGTGTCTGATTGTGTTGATCAGTGTTGTGTGTGTGTTTGTGTTGATCAGTGTTGTGTGTGGGATTGTGTTGATCAGTGTTGTGTGTGTGATTGTGTCGATCAGTGTTGTGTGTGTGCTTGTGTCGATCAGTGTTGTGTGTGTGTTTGTGTCGATCAGTGTTGTGTGTGTGTGTTTGTGTCGATCAGTGTTGTGTGTGGGATTGTGTCGATCAGTGTTGTGTGCGTGATTGTGTAGATCAGTGTTGTGTGTGTGTTTGTGTTGATCAGTGTTGTGTGTGGGATTGTGTTGATCAGTGTTGTGTGTGTGTGTGTGATTGTGTCGATCAGTGTTGTGTGTGTGATTGTGTCGATCAGTGTTGAGTGTGTGATTGTGTCGATCAGTGTTGTGTGTGGGATTGTGTCCATCATTGTTGTGTGTGTGTTTGTGTCGATCAGTGTTGTGTGTGTGCTTGTGTCGATCAGTGTTGTGTGTGTGATTGTGTCGATCAGTGTTGTGTGTGTATTTGTGTCGATCAGTGTTGTGTGTGTGATTGTGTAGATCAGTGTTGTGTGTGTGTTTGTGTCGATCAGTGTTGTGTGTGGGATTGTGTTGATCAGTGTTGTGTGTGTGTGTGTGTGTGTGTGATTGTTTCGATCAGTGTTGTGTGTGCTTGTGTCGATCAGTGTTGTGTGTGTGTGCTTGTGTCGATCAGTGTTGTGTGTGGGTTTGTGTTGATCAGTGTTGTGTGTGTGTGTGTGTGATTGTGTCGATCAGTGTTGTGTGTGTGATTGTGTAGATCAGTGTTGTGTGATTGTGTTGATCAGTGTTGTGTGTGTGTGTTTGTGTCGATCAGTGTTGTGTGTGTGATTGTGTCGATCAGTGTTGTGTGTGTGATTGTGTTGATCAGTGTTGTGTGATTGTGTTGATCAGTGTTGTGTGTGTGTGTTTGTGTCGATCAGTGTTGTGTGTGTGATTGTGTAGATCAGTGTTATGTGTGTGTTTGTGTCGATCAGTGTTGTCTGTGTGTGTGTGTGTGTTGATCAGTGTTGTGTGTGTGATTGTGTTGTAGAGCAGCTGCAGTGTCTCTCAGCTGTATCAGTGCAGTCACTGTGACTCTGACTGACGGAGGTTTTTGTACGACTCTTTATCACTGTGTTAACACATATTGACTGTTTGGATAGTGAAAAATCAGTGTTGTGTGTGTGATTGTGTCGATCAGTGTTGTGTATGTGTTTGTGTCGATCAGTGTTGTGTGTGTGATTGTGTCGATCAGTGTTGTGTGTGGGATTGTGTCGATCAGTGTTGTGTGTGTGATTGTGTCGATCAGTGTTGTGTGTGTGATTGTGTCGATCAGTGTTGTGTGTGTGATTGTGTTGATCAGTGTTGTGTGTGTGTTTGTGTTGATCAGTGTTGTGTGTGGGATTGTGTTGATCAGTGTTGTGTGTGTGATTGTGTCGATCAGTGTTGTGTGTGTGCTTGTGTCGATCAGTGTTGTGTGTGTGTTTGTGTCGATCAGTGTTGTGTGTGTGTGTTTGTGTTGATCAGTGTTGTGTGTGGGATTGTGTCGATCAGTGTTGTGTGTGTGATTGTGTAGATCAGTGTTGTGTGCGTGTTTGTGTTGATCAGTGTTGTGTGTGGGATTGTGTCGATCAGTGTTGTGTGTGTGTTTGTGTCAATCAGTGTTGTGTGATTGTGTCGATCAGTGTTGTGTGTGTGATTGTGTCGATCAGTATTGTGTGTTATTGTGTCGATCAGTGTTGTGTGTGTGTTTGTGTCAATCAGTGTTGTGTGATTGTGTCGATCAGTGTTGTGTGTGTGATTGTGTCGATCAGTGTTGTGTGTGTGATTGTGTTGATCAGTGTTGTGTGTGTGTTTGTGTTGATCAGTGTTGTGTGTGATTGTGTTGATCAGTGTTGTGTGTGTGTTTGTGTCAATCAGTGTTGTGTGATTGTGTCGATCAGTGTTGTGTGTGTGATTGTGTCGATCAGTGTTGTGTGTCTGATTGTGTTGATCAGTGTTGTGTGTGTGTTTGTGTTGATCAGTGTTGTGTGTGGGATTGTGTTGATCAGTGTTGTGTGTGTGATTGTGTCGATCAGTGTTGTGTGTGTGCTTGTGTCGATCAGTGTTGTGTGTGTGTTTGTGTCGATCAGTGTTGTGTGTGTGTGTTTGTGTCGATCAGTGTTGTGTGTGGGATTGTGTCGATCAGTGTTGTGTGCGTGATTGTGTAGATCAGTGTTGTGTGTGTGTTTGTGTTGATCAGTGTTGTGTGTGGGATTGTGTTGATCAGTGTTGTGTGTGTGTGTGTGATTGTGTCGATCAGTGTTGTGTGTGTGATTGTGTCGATCAGTGTTGTGTGTGTGATTGTGTCGATCAGTGTTGTGTGTGGGATTGTGTCCATCATTGTTGTGTGTGTGTTTGTGTCGATCAGTGTTGTGTGTGTGCTTGTGTCGATCAGTGTTGTGTGTGTGATTGTGTCGATCAGTGTTGTGTGTGTATTTGTGTCGATCAGTGTTGTGTGTGTGATTGTGTAGATCAGTGTTGTGTGTGTGTTTGTGTCGATCAGTGTTGTGTGTGGGATTGTGTTGATCAGTGTTGTGTGTGTGTGTGTGTGTGTGTGTGATTGTTTCGATCAGTGTTGTGTGTGCTTGTGTCGATCAGTGTTGTGTGTGTGTGCTTGTGTCGATCAGTGTTGTGTGTGGGTTTGTGTTGATCAGTGTTGTGTGTGTGTGTGTGTGATTGTGTCGATCAGTGTTGTGTGTGTGATTGTGTAGATCAGTGTTGTGTGATTGTGTTGATCAGTGTTGTGTGTGTGTGTTTGTGTCGATCAGTGTTGTGTGTGTGATTGTGTCGATCAGTGTTGTGTGTGTGATTGTGTTGATCAGTGTTGTGTGATTGTGTTGATCAGTGTTGTGTGTGTGTGTTTGTGTCGATCAGTGTTGTGTGTGTGATTGTGTAGATCAGTGTTATGTGTGTGTTTGTGTCGATCAGTGTTGTCTGTGTGTGTGTGTGTGTTGATCAGTGTTGTGTGTGTGATTGTGCTGTAGAGCAGCTGCAGTGTCTCTCAGCTGTATCAGTGCAGTCACTGTGACTCTGACTGACGGAGGTTTTTGTACGACTCTTTATCACTGTGTTAACACATATTGACTGTTTGGATAGTGAAAACTCTGACAGTGATAATCTCCTGTATCTTCAGTCTGGACTCCACTGATGGTGAGAGTGAAATTACTGTCAGATCCACTGCCACTGAATCTAGAAGGAATTCCAGTGTAACGGCTTGTTGCACGATATATGAGGAGTTTAGGAGCTTCTCCAGGTTTCTGTAAGTACCAGTGTAAATAATCATTATTATACACTGAACTGCTGGTTTTACAATTTATTCTGACTTCTTGTCCTGGTTGAGCTGCTATTATTGATTGAGTCTGAGTTACAGTGATCTGTCCTCTACACTCTGAAACAGGAAAACAGGACACATTTTACAATAATGTATATTACACATTTTAAAATGGTTAATAACATTCTGAAAGTTTTATTACAAACCATGAGCAAACAGTGTGAGAGTCCAGATGAGGATGATGATGTTGTTCATTGTTGTTGTTGTGTCTTGTGTGATGATGAAGATTGTGTTCTGTTCTGCTCTCAGTCATGAAGTGTTAAACTCACAGCTCTATAAACACTCTCAGAGCACTGAAGCATGTGCTGACGATGCAAAGAAGTGGGCAGGATTCACAACAGATTGAGCTGCTAACAAACACAAATACAATAAAAAATATAGAAAATATCATTTTACAATGACTAGGGTTCGGTATCGTTTGAATTTTATCAAATCTTATTCTGATTCTTATCGATTCCTATAGTTTCCGTTCCAATAAGATAAACAAACAAAAACAATCCAGTAAAAAAAGTCAAACACTTAGATGCCAAACATATTCATTCTGTCATTTTTCTGTTGCAGATGAATAACATGAGGAAAAAGCAGCAGGGTACAGAAAACCTAAGGCTACAAGAGGAACTTTTGTCTATGGTAACACATTAATGGTCGTAGTGAGATTGTGAGAGCTGATTTCTGCTCAGCCATGCTGTGGTCCGTGAAGCAAACAGGAGGACGGTCACACAGAGTTGCAACGACAAAAACACTGGAATCAGTCGATTGAGAGGTACGGTAATTTAATGTTTAGTCATATCGTAGTTTCCTCTGAATGTGTAGGAAAACTTTATCTAGCACTAAGTAGCAGCTAAAAGTCGAACTACACTGCAAAAGCTAGCTTAGCAGCCTGCAAACTAAGTTGAGCATTGAACGTTAAAAATACCGCCATCACCTTCGCGCCATAAAATATGAAAAAATATTTTCTGGACTGAGGATGTTTTTTGCAGCTGTGTGTGTTCAGTAGAGCTAATATTATATTTTTGGTCAACCAGTGTGTGAAATATAGTGTGACAGTCTAGTTCTAGATTTAAGTAACTATAACACAAGAACAAGCTTTGACTTATTTATTTGCTCTGTGATTAAAGGGCTGTTTAAAGACTTTTTTCTCTTGGATATAAAGGACATTTGTTTTTATCAATTAGCTCATTTTCACAGATCACCTATTTTCAGATGTTTAAATAGACAGAGGCAGAGCAAATTGCATTCAAATGCCACGAATGCTTGAGGTGCAACATGTGTTATGTAAAAATAAACCTTTGTAGATCCTATAAATATGTCTATATTTACTAGACACATTGTTTGCACCTCCTTTCTTTTTGACATTTTGATGGATTCAAAGCTTATTTAAGAGGTTCCAGAGCCCCACGAACACCTGTATTTTGCACACTGATTCTAAGCCAATTTGACAATGATCCTGCTTGACATTTGTAGTTATAGCTACTTCAAAGTGAATTGACTGACTCATTGATTGATTGATTGATTGATTGATTGATTGAATTACATTTCCCCCAGGGTTAGGTTTAAGACTAGTTATGAAGATAAGCAGAGATATTCAGAACTTCTTCCAAAAAGAAAAGAGTTCTCCCAGCTGCAGTGGAAAGGCTCAGTCAAGTAGTCAGCAGCCTAGATACAGTAGTGACAGTGAGGTTGAAGAGCAGTCAGCTCCTCTTGCACAAGATTGTAAGTCATGCTTAGATAAGTGGAATTTATCATGTAGGCTTACATTCAAGTTGTTTTTCACTCCAGTTATACAATTACAACTGTCTAAAACAGTTGTAATACACACACAGAAACACACGTCTAGTTGTCGTGTACTCTCATACTAAAGACATTTTATCTTTCAGTTTACACGACATTATGAGTGCCTTCCTTTTAAATACCATGTAAGTTGTAATACTGACCACAAATAAACTTTGTAACTAATCATTTTGAATGAAACTTCATAAAAACTGAAATAAGGACTGATCACGATTATTTATACTTTACAGACGTTTCACAGTCCAGAGCAGCAGGTCCTACACAACCTCAACTTAAGGTATTTCCGCGAACCATGCATGGCAACAGGAAGAGGTCCTTCAGCACCGAGTGGTATAAACAACACCCATGGCTTAAGTACTCTCAAAGCCAAAACTCTGCCTATGTTTTGCATGTCGACACTTCTCTTTGCCAAAACCTCAGCATCTGTTTTCACATCACAACTGGGATTCTCTCGTTGGAAAAAGGCAATGTACAAAGATGGTGGATTTAAAGTACATGAAAAGTCAGTAAAGTACATATCAATGCCATGTTTGCATGGGGTGAGAACAAGAAGGCAACAGATTGTTCCTTACACACTGAAAAAAAGGATTTGTTGGATTTACTCAATTGAATTATGGACATTGGTTCCACACATTCAGTTTGAGGTCAGAGTATCCTATGCATTTATGTGGTTTCATTATAATACGGTTGTGTTAATCATATGCATTTTCAAAAAGTGATGTGTACATAGTCTTTTTAAGTTATACTACCATAATTCAGTTATGTTAGTTTAACATTATTATTTTATTTCAGATATATGGTTTGACCATGTTAATTCTGTGCAATTAAATCAAGTTATCTTAACATAATTTTGATAACGTCACTAAAATTAAAATTTAATACATACATGTACATGTAACTGTGTTTAAAAACTAATAAAACATTGTAACAATAATCATTTATTTAATTTCTCTCAGAAACTTTAAAACTGTACCCAAGAACAGCAGTACCTGGAACTGTTATTTCAAGAAAAACGCTTTTGTTTTAAAGATAATTATATATAGACATTACAAAATAATGTTATCATACAGTATCTGACCCTTACCTAAACTATAAACAGTGTATCTTATTTATGCTAGTTCCTCCATGTGTCATAGATTCAGCTCTAATCAATCAACTTCTGAGTCAGTCCAAAGAAGGGCCAAATTCAGACAAAAAAAGAAAAAAGAGCAGGCAAAGGGGAACAGTCTAAACAACAAGATCACGGTTTATCCTCTGCAGTGGTCTTGCATGAAGGCTGCTGAAATTTTCTGAGGTTGATCGTTTGCAGTCTCAGCAGTCATAAAAAAATCGGTGCATCTTATTGGTGGAGTTTAGATTTGAAATTTTGGGCCTTGATAGAGAGTTCACCTCCATCCAACTCCATGATGAGTTTTTGCAGAATTTCAAATGTAAAACGCAACTTTGTGGGGTACTACAGGTTAAGATAAATTAGAACAAACAACATTGAAGTTGCAAAAGCCACGCTGTCAAGGTCCTGAAGCACTGCCACACCCTCTAGCACAATTCCTACATCATGGGCTTCATTGTCAGCAGTGTGCTTTATCACGAAGATGCCCATGGTAGTCTTCTCAATCGCACTCTGTAAAAGATCTTCCATGTCCTAAAGACAGAAAAAAAGATGAATATGTATTTAACACATGAACAAGAAATGAGGGGTAGCATAATGGAATATTACTTAAAGAAAGGACCATCACATTTTTTCCCCCATTATATTTTTTACTTAGAAACTACTAAAATTGGGTTTGTTTTTTAGAACCCTAAAAATCTGTGTTGACATTTCACATTGCAAATTAGCACATGTCTGTTAAATTTGACACCATCTGTAAAATATACATCAGGGGTGGCCAATCCTGCTCCTGGAGATCTACTGGAGATTTCTAGACCTTGATTAGCTGAATTAGGTGTGTTTCATTAGAGTTTGAGCTAAACTGTGCAGAGCTGCGGCCCTCCAGGAACTGAGTTTGACACCCCTGGCTTTAGGTCATAACACAGTAAGAATAGGAGATGAGAAAAATATGTGATAGGGTTTTAAGTAATGTGGCGTATCATGGTATTGAATATGCACAGTAGTGTTATAGAGAATAGGCTTGGTGCAAAAGAAAGTGTTTTTAGTTATACCGGTGTTAAGCCATAACAATGGTTACATCACGATCGACAGTGCACCACAGGGCAGGAGCCAGATTTTATTTATCACGTAAGGAAAGTGAGTCAAGCTGACTGACAAGAGTGAGGTGAGAAAGAGAAGACTAGCAGATGTCTGTTTAGAAAGGAAATGCAAAGGCACCTGTTTGGCAATAATTTAGATTTTGAAAAGCCTATTGACTGGATGTTTTTTTAAGTGCACTGTACTGTCCTGTATATGCAGGTCGGGTTTTTGTAGCTATTGGGTTGATGTGTGTTTCTTCAACCACAGATTCTCATATCGGATTGGGTTTCGTTGCGATGAAACCGTCGACTCCACCCAAGGGAAGAAATACAGATGGCGGGCCAACCATGAAAAGGATCAAAGACACTGATTTACCCATCTGAACGGTTGGAGTGATTTTTTTCTTTTTTTTTTCACTGATAAAGACTTGTAGATCTGAACTTTGCTGGATAACACTTTAAACGGAACTGAGTAGATATAAACGTTATTGATATAAATCTGAACATAAATGGACATTTTGTATGGAATTTTTGAGAAAATGCTATGGGAACAAATGTGAGCAAATGGTTAGGGTTTATTTATTTTTTTCCCTTGTTATTCAATTTTTCTGTAAAGTTTATAGAACGGGTTTGAAGTTTAACATTGAAATTTAAACTGTAACATAAAGGGAAATTTAAAGGAACTTAAATTAGCATTATAAACCCTAAAAGGCTAAAAGTAGAATAGGACATAATCCTAAAATCCTAAACTGAAAAAGCTTGACTAACAAAGTGTTATGGTAACAAAGGTATTTTTTTTCTCTAACCAGGCCTGGTGAACAATTTTTTTTTCAAAAGCGTAAAGTTTTTTTTTTTTTTTTTGAAACTATAAGGTGACTGTATGTGTCGTTCTCTTGTTTTTCCTTGATTCACTTTACTTAATTTATATATAAACAGAAGTTAAGTTTTACAACAGTGTGTGTGTTTGCCTCTGCCCTAGGACACTTAAACTTCCTAGTCTTCTAAGGCCCATATTCATATTGACAACAATTGTTTAGTTCTTTTCAAACTTATGATTTAATAGTGACAGCCAGGTGTTACACTAAACTTTTAATTCATATGATCATGCAGATAGTGAAAATCTAAAATCGATTTGAACAGATGTTTCACAATGATTAAAAGCTTGTGCTAATGCACAACACTTTTTCAGTTATTGAGGTGTGATACAGATAGAGTTAGGATCAAGGGTTAGGAAGAGGTCAGCAGTGTACAGTGTGTTACTTGAAGTCATTGTGTTGTTTGTGATCCTCTCCTCAGCAGCTGCAGTGTCTCTCAGCTGTATCAGTGCAGTCACTGTGACTCTGACTGACGGAGGTTTTCTTACAGCTCTTTATCACTGTGTGAACACCCAGCTACTACTAGGACAGTGTGCACTCATACAGTAATAATCTCCTGTATCTTCAGTCTGGACTCCACTGATGGTCAGAGAGAAATCACTGCCAGATCCACTGCCACTGAATCTACAACCCATTCTCACTCCAAAGGCGTCAAAAACAGAAGCATGGTCAAGCGCCCCTAGCGTC
Organism: Carassius carassius; assembly: GCF_963082965.1. NCBI lineage: Eukaryota > Metazoa > Chordata > Actinopteri > Cypriniformes > Cyprinidae > Carassius > Carassius carassius. The sequence goes on along the minus strand of NC_081797.1, from coordinate 21,493,675 downwards.
ACTTTTATGACGCCAAATGTGCCTCTCGGCATCGAAATATCGATGCACTACGACCTTCATTGCTTTCAGTGGAAAACTTTTGGCGTCAGAATTTCGACGCGAGGACATGAGATGTTTATCGCTATGAAATCACGTTCATGAAGTCTCATTCAGGACACATCGCGATACTTGCTGTCAGTTCCAAAGTTTGGGTGAGTAGTCGTATATACGCTCTTTTAATGCCTTTTATTAAATGTATTCTGTCTTCTTTATTAATCAGATTAGCACCATATGTTTAATCGCTGTATTATATCGGTCATCCGCGGCTGTCTTTGAGTTTCATTGTGTTTAACTAAATGAACACAGCTGCTAACTGGGGTGATTAAACTCTATCGGTCACGTGACGTGCCATTGACCTTCGATCCGTTTTATATTAATTTCAGGTTCAATGATGTAAGTTGAATTTGTAGTAAAATCATGGTAATCATGACACAATAGTAATAAATGAAATGTGAAGTTAAAAGACAGTAAAATGTACATTTATTATGTTTTTACCACAGTGACTGTAGTTTTACTATGGTATTTTAGTAATCAATACAACAATACAATAATCACCAAACCAGCTATGTTTGTATCACTGTAATGTTAGTGATTTTATGTGCTTTTATATGACAGATATCACAGTAATCATATGTTCTGTACCATGCTTTTAATACCTTTTAATGTAAATCCAAAAAAAAATAAAACATTATAAATAAATAATAAAAAAATGTATTTTTCCATCTTGCAGTTCATTCATATCAGTTTATATCTAAATATTTTGCTCACAGATTCAATTATAATTCAATTTTATTTTCTCTCCCCTTTTTTATTATTTTTATTTTTATTTTTAGCTGAAAAGACGTAAAGGCAGTCAGTCCAGTGGTGTTTCTGGAGAGGTATTCCATCAGAAATGGAGAAGGCAGAAAGCTGCGAAGGCAGATATTTAGTTTGTCTCTTTTATCAAACATTCCTGCTGTTATAATTTGTACAGCATTTGTTGTTTCTTAAACTGTTGCACTGTCCAAATACCCACACTTGCCATCTTTGCACTTGACCACTTGATTACTTATTTGACGTCTTTCCTGTATTTGGCCTAGTGTTCAAGTGAGCATGATGACCACAAGTGTGTGTCGAACTTTTCATGACCTGATGACTGTGTTTCCCAATCCTGGTCCTGGAGAACCCCAGCACTGCACGGTTTTGGTGTCTCTCTTATCTGACAAACACACTTTTGAGGTCTTGGAGTCTACACTGATGAGCTGATGAGTTGAATCAGGTGTGTTTGATCAGGGAGACATCTCAAATGTGCAGTGTTGGGGTTCTCCAGGACCAGGATAGGGAGCCACTGCCTTATGGGACACACTTACTGTATGTGTTTACAGAGATTTTTAATATCTAATTATCAATTTTTCACATACTGTACATTGGACAGCTTTCCGTGACCTCTTGTGAGATCTCGGTAAGTCTGACGATTTATTCCAAAACATGATGTATGATGGGATACACTAAGCTTTGTATAGCGCTCCGGAGCAGTATTGGAGAGGTTTAGTGTATGTTAAGGACGCTGTGCTTTGGCATTATTAAGACCGGGGACAGTCTTGTGCACACACTGTCATGTACACACACTCTCAAGTGGCCAAGACTGCAAGTGTGCGGATATGGACAAGGTCAAAGACTTAAAAAAGAACCCTAAACACAGTCGCACATCACAGTCTCAATAATTCAGTTTAACACTTGTATGATATTGTACAAGCCCCAGGACTGTCTCATCTGACACTATCAAAATAATTCATATGACTATAGCTTGCTATTTATTACTTGCTTTTAATAATGGATGCATTTAACATTTAATTATACAGCATCTTTACAGAGGCTGCTCTTATGGTCTAAACAAAACCCAATGTAATTGGGCCGGGGCCGGGTCGCGGGGGCAGCAGTCTAAGCAGAGAACCCCAGACTTCCCTCTCCCTAGACACTTCCTCCAGCTCTTCTGGGGGGACACCGAGGCGTTCCCAGGCCAGCCGGGAGACATAGTCTCTCCAGCGTGTCCTAGGTCTTCCCCGTGGTCTCCTCCCAGTGGGACGCGCCCGAAACACCTTCCCGGGAAGGCGTCCAGGAGGCATCCGGAACAGATGCCCGAGCCACCTCAGCTGACCCCTCTCGATGTGGAGGAGCAGCGGCTCTACTCTGAGCTCCTCCCGGGTGACTTCTCACCCTGTCTCTAAGGGATCGCCCAGCCACCCTGCGGAGAAAGCTCATTTCGGCCGCCTGTATCCGGGATCTTGTCCTTTCGGTCATGACCCAAAGCTCATGACCATAGGTGAGAGTAGGAACGTAGATTGACCGGTAAATCGAGAGCTTCGCCTTGCGGCTCAGCTCTTTCTTCACCACGACAGACTGGTACATCGACCGCATTACTGCAGAAGCTGCACCGATCCGTCTGTCAATCTCCCGTTCCATCCTTCCCTCACTCGTGAACAAGACCCCAAGATACTTAAACTCCTCCACTTGAGGCAGGAACTCTCCACCAACCTGAAGAGGGCAAGCCACCCTTTTCCGACTGAGGACCATGGCCTCGGATTTGGAGGTGCTGATTCTCATCCCAGCTGCTTCACACTCGGCTGCAAACCATCCCAGTGCATGCTGAAGGTCCTGGCTTGATGAGGCCAACACGACAACATCATCCGCAAAGAGCAGAGACGAAATCGTGTTGTCACCAAACCTGACCCCCTCCGGCCCCTGGCTGCGCCTAGAAATTCTGTCCATAAAAATCATGAACAGAACCGGCGACAAAGGGCAGCCCTGCCGGAGTCCAACACGCACCGGGAACAAGTCTGACTTACTGCTGGCAATACGAACCAAGCTCCTGCTCCGGTCGTACAGGGACCGGATAGCCCTTAGCAAAGGGCCCCGGACCCCATACTCCCGGAGCACCCTCCACAGGCCGCCGCGAAGGACACAGTCGAATGCCTTCTCCAAATCCACAAAGCACATGTGGACTGGTTGGGCAAACTCCCATGAACCCTCCAGCACCCTGTAGAGGGTATAGAGCTGGTCCAGTGTTCCACGGCCTGGACGAAAACCACACTGTTCCTCCTGAATCCGAGGTTCTACTATCGGCCGTAAATGAATCAACATTTACTCATCAAATGCTCTGGTCTGAATCTTACTTTAAATTAACTTAATTATATGTCTAATGAGCAATATTAATTGCACACAGAGTGGAGAAGAGAAGAGAAGAGAAGAGAAGAGAAGAGAAGAGAAGAGAAGAGAAGACAAAGGAAATGATTTGCTCAGAATGAGGAATGAAGACTGCAATCTTGTGCTCAAACAAACAGAAGTCCACTGGTATGTGTGTGTTGAAGCAGTGCTGTGTTATACAGCATTTTATGATGATCTCTCACAGGACTGGTCATGTCAGCCTTAATTTTTTTTTATACTATTACAATTACAGCATGTTAGCAAAGTGTGACTGGACATTTTTAATCTTATGTTTTTTAAAAACACACAACCTGTTTTAAAAGCAGACAAGTATCATGAAATTGGTTTAGTTGATATAAACACCAATTTACATTGTTTCATTGTTTTGTAAATGTTGTGTTATAAATTGTGGATTGATAGTTGATTGGTTTGAAGCCAGGCCTTACACTGCACAGACTAAAACACATTTGTGAGAGAAGTCAGGAACTTTCAGGAGAAAGATTCTAGAGGAAGAAATACACATTTACTGCAACCATAGATGAACTCTGTAACTTTTTCTTAATTCTTGCAGAATGAAATTTTAAGTGCAGTATTTTAATTTGTACAGATGGTCTCATCAGCCAAATGAGGGGTTTTGACCAAATGATGCTCTTGAAAGGAGTGAAAGAAGAGGATGTGGTAAATTGTCTTCAAAGAAAAAGCTTCTCAAAAGGTCTTAAAACAGCTTGAAGAATGGTAAGTGTACAGTACTACAAGGGTCATAGTTGCTCACCCTGCTAAAATCCCACAGAACATAAGCTGAGCTCTCTGTCCATTAAACAACTTCATCTGGATTGTTTGTTTCACTTTGACCAGGTCTGGGATCTTAGGACTGAGAGATCCTCTGGTTGAGAACAAGCTACACCACATCAGTGCTGGATATCAACCACAAACTGTTTCCAGACACGAGAGAAGAAGATCACGATGGGGAGATGAAACCAGTTTAGATGTGATGATAAGGAATCATTATTTTCTGGAACAGTATCACATGTCTTATCTGTATCACAGTTGACTGGATGGGACTGTGTGACTTTTAAGGACATGTCATCACTCATCTGTGTGAACTGATTAATATATGAGGTTAATGTATTTTTGATAATTATTTTCCTTGAATCTTATTTGTCTTGATGCTTTTTTATCAACTTTATAGTCTATGCTTCAATAAAATGAAAATGGTGAATATTGTGTTCTGAAGATTCTTGGTAAATACATCATTTTACTAGGTAGGCTCATGTGTTTATTTTAGACTTGGAAAAACTACATATTAATTATTGGGATAATTTTTTACTTAAGACATAAACATTTTTGATCGGATTAATAATATCTGGGACATCAGTACACCAGAAAGTTATTTTTTATATTTTAGTAACAAATATGCTAATTTTTTGTGAAATAAAGGGAGTTACAAGATCAATTATTTTGCATTACAAGATGGTGCCATGGTCTTTATTGTTACAAACACTTGAGGGATAACTGAGAATGTAGCAGGAATGATCAACGTGGATCTTGTACTGTATTCAAACCAAGAGCATGCACATTACTGATGTCCAGCACATGAGGAGCAAGATACGGGGGTGAGGAGGACATTTTTACACTGATTTTTGCTAATTAGTTTATATATATATATATATATATATATATATATATATATATATATATATATATATATATATATATATATATCTATATATATATATATATATATATATATATATATATGGTAACACTTTATTTTGATAGTCCGTTCGTTGAGACTCTACTACTTATTAGTAGCCATTCAGTAGCTTGTCAACAGTGCATCAGTTGACATTCAACAACATTGTTTCAACAGACAAGTAACATACGTTCAACTAACTGCCTATAGACTATAAGGTACATTTCAAGTGTTAATCTACAGATTTTACAAAAAGTGCCTGTTGACTTTCAATGTTATTTTGCAATAGGTTATTAGCCAATTGTCAACTAACTTTCTGTAGATTGAGTCACCATTTTCTAAGCTGTCTATCAACAACTCAAAATCAATCTTTCAGTTGAAAGTCAACTGTCATGTCAGTATATGATACTGTATATCCTACCCAAGGGGTGTCAAATGCATCACATTTCTGTATTTACCATTTGTTTGATAATCTGTTGATAGTCAACTGAAGATTAGTTGCTTATCTGTTGCTTGTCAACAAATATATTGTTTATGATCAGTAGACTATTAAGACATTCTCCACTAAGCGTTAGTAGATATATTTTAGGACTATCTAATTAAAGTGAAAAACAGTTTATATCAGTAGAAAGTCTATAACCTATCAACAGATTGCATACAGGTTTCCATTAATTGTATGCAACATAATTACCATTTAAAACATGTTTTGCACCTGACTGAAGTAGAACAAACACCATAGGCAGCACATCAGAGAAAAAAATGCACCTTTATTAAATACAAAAACACTCCAAATAATACAACCCATTATTTACTAGGGTATCAGGATCACATCTGAACCATCAGATTATGTGACAAACGTTATATATTGAGCATTTCAAAACGAGAAAACACTCTCAATACTTGAAAAAAAATGCTGCACTGCCCTAGTTGGTCTAGCTTGTGCTGAAGTTATAAAGAGTACAACCACAAAAACAAACGAAGCTGCATTAGTTAACAACAACAACCTGATTAACTCATTCAGTCTTTCTTGACAGAAAAGGGGATGAGGTGTTTGTTGTTTTTCATTTCAATTATCTTTTCTGCCAGTTCACCAACATTTTTTTTCTAGTTTAACTAGTTGTGCTAGTTGCAAAAGTGTGTATTTACCCTTTAACTGTTCTAGGACACTTTTGTCTACCATGTAAATATCTGCAATTGCTGCGGTGTCTTTCACAGCATTTCTAGAAACACAAGCTTTCTTGAAAGCTGCGGTCATCCTGAAGCCTCTTTGCACAAGTTTGAGGACACGCTGATATCTTTTCAACACATCTGCGATTGAGGCAACTGAAAAAAAAAGAAAAGAAAAAAAACAATAATGTGAATAAATCACCAAGGACTGTTGTGTTGTGTCTTGTGCGGTTTCTTCGCAGGATGAGCCAGTGTTACCCACATGTTTTCTCTTAAAAGGGAGGCTACAATTTGGATAAAGGTGTGTGGCTTATTCTTTGATTTAGAACATTTAATAGTCAGTAGTGTGAGGGCAGTGTGCCACTAAAGACTATTTGATGAGTATTGCTATAAAAACACTGAGGTAAAAACTGTTGAGAACATTCTTTATATTGAATTATTGATTACCGTAATAGAAGCACATGTTGTATCTTTATTTACTTCATTCGTTACATAATCTTTGTAAGAAAGCTATAGTAAAAAATAGGGCCGGGACTTTAACGCGTTAATTAAGATTAATTAATTACACAAAAAATAACGCGTACATTTTTTTTAAACGCATTTTAATAACACTTATTTTTGCACCGCGGAACGTTTCTCACTGGATGAGTTTCGGCGGACCGATTATACTGGAGCACCAACTAGCGTTCATGACTTCAGACAACAACAAACTACAGTGAAGTGAACATGAACGCAGAAGCTGACGAGACCGCTTTGGTTGGCCCCGTGGATGGAATAGTCAGGGTTTCCAATGTTCTGAATGTACTTGAAAGTATTGTGTTTTACTTAAAAAAACAGTTTACAGAAGGTATACCTACCTATAGGCTAACGTTACCTAAATTTCTGAAATGTAGGCTACTATATTTCTAAATATGCTATTGCTACACTTAATGGCAAAAATTGCACTGGTCTGCTGGACTTGGTTGAAAAAAAATAAACAATATTTTGTTGTTTAAGCTTATGTATTCAGTCATTATTCAATGGTATAACGGTTACTAAAGATCCATGTAAAAAAAAATACTTCTCACTGTTCTCAGGTCAAATATTTATATGCAATTAAAATGTTATTCATTTCGATTAATTAATTACAAAGCCTCTAATTAATTAGATTTATTTTTTTAATCGAGTCCCGGCCCTAGTAAAAATACAAGTTAGATACAGGGGCCGGTTGCATAAACCTCTAAGACTAGTCTTACAAGTTAGACATCAAATTTGTTTCTTTTAGGCTGTTCATAGCTTTTTAAAATCAGTTACTTAAAAAAGTAGATTGGCCTAATTTGATTAGGAAAGTAAGACTGACCGCCCATGACTAACTACTGTACTAGTGGGTCATACTAGAACTTAAGACACTGTTTTAACGTAATGGCTATGTTTATGCAACCGGCCCCAGATCATCACTGATATTCATTGAGAACTCTGGGACACTGGCTGTAACAGAACAGTTAAGCTTTTAACATGTTGATTTCATGTCATTCAAAAAAAAGAGACAACAAGAGTAATGATGATTGGGTTGTGGGATAGTGTGCACTATGCAACAAATCAAGTATAAAGCACTAAAATAAAAAATAATCACCTAAATACTTCATACCCAACTAAATTGTGTCCATACCTCGCTCTCCTTTTCCGTTTGACCTCTTCACCATTTTGTTGTCCTTCTTTCTTTTTTTGCTTTTCTTCTTGCCATTCTTCTTTTTACGCTTATTTTTCTTCTTTTCTTCATCTGAAGAGTCAGAGATAGAGCTAGAGCTGGAGTCAGTGCTGGAATCAGTGGTAGTGTCAGTGCTGGAGTCCAAAGTCATGGCCTGTGGCTCCCCACCTCCAGTGTCCATTATCTCCAAGTCCATACCTGTAATATAAACTTATAATGTAAAACTATACCCACTGTATAATCAAGCTGCTTTTTGTAGAACTGTACTGTAACTATTTGAGTATTTCAGTTATTTCTACCAAATTAATGCTAATGTTTTCAGAGCCACTTCTACTGTAAATGGAAAGCCAATATGCTATGGCAAGGCAGCAAAGTCAGTTCAGTCCTTACAAATGACTTAACAGCTAAAGCTCCTAAATGTCGTCACCCAAATAAGAGACTATTTCATTTTCAAAACCCTAGCAAAATAAAACACTTTGTAGATACCTATAAATGGAAAAAGTACGTAGCTTCTGTAGGAAATCGTTTTTAGTTGCAATTTAACAGGTGCACATAAGTCAGCAGCATTTAGTTCTAACGGTTTAAACAGTTTTCACACATTACTCTTTGTCTCTATTTTTAATTCCACCTTGAGGGTTATCTGCTTTAGAGATCCTATACATTGTCTACCAAATATATATGCATGCGCTAAATATAACATTTATACCAAAACCTAAAGCAGGTACAAAATAATACTGAAAGGCCAGCAACAATATTGTCAAAGATAGCTGAAATATACAGTTATTCTGTAACATTATTCAATCTAAAGCCATTGAGGTTCTGGAGAGCCACCTGCTCTACCTGTATAAACCTTGTTCTTGTGCAGACTTCTCTTCAAGCTGCCTCTTGAGGAAGTCATTTTCCTCCTCCAGCTCATTCACCCGAGACTGGAGCATCTCAGCCTTCTTTTTCCAGAGAATATGTTGCTTGACAGGTTTGAGACTGTCCATCCTATTAACTGCAAAATATGACAAGAAAAATTAGGAATACATATCAGTGGGGTAGAGTGGCCAAACCTTGTAAGCACATAGTCAAAAGTTGTTTGCATTATGCAATTATATCCATAAGACACAACAGGTTTTCTTGGTCTCTATTATTGTTATCAATTATCAGACGATAACTTAAGACAGAGGGCAAGAAACATTTTAGCTTGGTTTTAACATGGTTAAACATCAACAGTTAGCTGGACAACAGTTTTTACAATAACCACCACCTATCCCTAGTGTTGGGCAAGTAATTGCATCTTCAAAAGTGTACAGTAATTAGATAACTAATGATTCCCTCTAAAAAGTATCGCATTGATTACTTCCTAAATCTCATATCAATGTTGACCAGTTGCAACAACAACATACATGAAACTGCTTTTTAAAATTATTTCAAATAAATAATATTAAATTGCATAAATTATTATTGAACCGTGTTAGGATTCTGAGATATTTTGTGTGTTTGCATCAATTGTCCTTGTGTGTGGGTGTGTCTTGCTCTCTTTCTCTCTCTGTATGTAGAGAACCTTGTGTTTCAGATGGGCGTTACCTCTGTTAATCTGTGGAAGACTGTGATTAGACCAGCTATGCACCTGACCTGGATATAAGGACCGCCTCTGACACACAATGGTTGCCTTTGAGCCTCCCTGACTTTGTGCTTTATGCCTTTGTGTTTTGCGGTCATACCGTTTAATTGTGTTTCTCTTCAGTTTTGTTTGTTTCACCATTATTTAATTGAGTAAGAGTGTCGTGCCAGAGAGATTAGTAGTGTTTTGTGAAACTGAGTAAGTGTTTGTTGAATGTAATCCTACTTCTGATTTTCTCCTATATCTGACTATTGCCTGATTGACTACGTCTTTGGATTCCGATTCTAACTTGTCAACCTGCAATTTTAAATGTGTAAGCATTCTTGTAATTGTTACCATATTAAGGGATGTAGGGGGTTTGACGCCTATTTATTTGTATTTATTTTTCACTTTGTTTATGTGTAAGGGAGTTAGGTAAGTTAAACTGTATTTTCATTTTTCTTTCTTTTGTTAAAGGTCATTTAGTTTCTAAAAAGAAGATTGTTTTGTTTGTTATTTTGGCCTTGTCTGCCCCTGACGCTAACCCTTTATGGTCAATAAAATTCATATTACTCGTCATCTCTCTGGTAGTGTGACTCTCTTCCTTTTCCTGTTGCGGCTGACCCCTAGCGGTCGTAACAACTGACAAGTATTTAAAGGTACAAGGTTACATTAAAAACATATATTTTAACATTTGAAGTTAAATTTTGATGTTAATTTAAACCCACTATTGTTTCATTGTTATATAGTCTATAAGTATTTAATGCAATTACATCAGAAGAATAGAGAGTAATCCCTTACTTTACTTTTCCAAAGGAAAGTAAATAAATTACACTAATTAATTACTTGGTAATGCATTACTCCCAACACTGAGTATCCAACTCAGGAAGAGGAGGGATATCGGCATAGTGGAAAAGATTCAAACTAAAGTTAGGGATACCATGCTAAATTTTGGGTAACACTTTACAATACAGGTGCACTAATATGCATTAATTCATGTTTAACTAATGCACAGATAGTCATGTGTTAATCTATGACTCATGAAGAACTAATAATAAAAATAATAATTCATTACATTTATATAGCGCTTTTCTCTGCACTCAAAGCGCTTTACATAGAAGGGGGGAATCTCCTCAACCACCACCAGTGTGCAGCACCACCTGGATGATGCGACGGCAGCCATATTGCACCAGAATGTCCACTACACACCAGCTTACTGGTGTAGAGGAGACAGTGATGAAGCCAATCAGTATATGGGGATGATTAGGAGGCAATGTAAGTAATTTCTTACTGCTAAATTCTGTTAATTATAGGACCTAAAAACGCTGCTTGTAATAACCTAGAACACTGTCTAAGACTTGATGGTTGCTCTGTCAATTCTTCGTCATCAGTTAGGAACCTAGGTGTGCTATTTGATCGCAATCTTTCCTTAGAAAGCCACGTTTCTAGCATTTGTAAAACTGCATTTTTCCATCTCAAAAATATATCTAAATTACGGCCTATGCTCTCAATGTCAAATGCAGAAATGTTAATCCATGCATTTATGACCTCAAGGTTAGATTATTGTAATGCTTTATTGGGTGGTTGTTCTGCACGCTTAGTAAACAAACTACAGCTAGTCCAAAATGCAGCAGCAAGAGTTCTTACTAGAACCAGGAAGTATGACCATATTAGCCCGGTCCTGTCAACACTGCACTGGCTCCCTATCAAGCATCGCATAGATTTTAAAATATTGCTTATTACTTATAAAGCCATGAATGGTTTAGCACCTCAGTATTTGAATGAGCTCCTTTTACATTATAATCCTCTACGTCCGCTACGTTCTCAAAACTCAGGCAATTTGATAATACCTAGAATATCAAAATCAACTGCAGGCGGCAGATCCTTTTCCTATTTGGCGCCCAAACTCTGGAATAACCTACCTAACATTGTTCGGGAGGCAGACACACTCTTGCAGTTTAAATCTAGATTAAAGACCCATCTCTTTAACCTGGCATACACATAACATACTAATATGCTTTTATTATCCAAATCCATTAAAGGATTTTTAGGCTGCATTAATTAGGTAAACCGGAACCGGAAACACTTCCCATAACAACCTATGTACTTGCTACATCATTAGAAGAATGGCATCTACGCTAATATTTGTCTGTTTCTCTCTTGTTCCGAGGTCACCGTGGCCACCAGATCCAGTCTGTGTCCAGATCAGAGGGTCACTGCAGTCACCCGGATCCAGTACTTATCCAGACCAGATGCTGGATCAGCACCTAGAAAGGACCTCTACATCCCTGAAAGACAGTGGAGACCAGGACAACTAGAGCCCCAGATACAGATCCCCTGTAAAGACCTTGTCTCAGAGGAGGACCAGGACAAGACCACAGGAAACAGATGATTCTTCTGCACAATCTGACTTTGCTGCAGCCTGGAATTGAACTACTGGTTTCGTCTGGTCAGAGGAGAACTGGTCCCCCAACTGAGCCTGGTTTCTCCCAAGGTTTTTTTCTCCATTCTGTCACCGATGGAGTTTCGGTTCCTTGCCGCTGTCGCCTCTGGCTTGCTTAGTTGGGGACACTTCATCTACAGCGATATCGTTGACTTGATTGCAAATAAATGCACAGACACTATTTAACTGAACAGAGATGACATAACTGAATCCAATGCTGAACTGCCTTTAACTATCATTTTTGCATTATTGACACTGTTTTCCTAATGAATGTTGTTCAGTTGCTTTGACGCAATGTATTTTGTTTAAAGCGCTATATAAATAAAGGTGACATTGACATTGACAATGATGGACAGAGGACACTGGACGAATTTGGCCAGGACACCGGGGTTACACCCCTACTCTTTTTCGAAGAACATCCTGGGATTTTTTGTGACCACAGAGAGTCAGGACCTCGGTTTAACATCTCATCCGAAGGACGGAACTAAACAATTAATTAATGATTACTGCATCAGCATCTAATAAAGGGTCTATATGTATAATAGATTAAGTAATAAATGAATTGCTATTAATTAAATGTGGAATTGTTTATTAATTCCTTAATAACATATTTTATTAACTAATAGTGTAAATGAATGTGTTAATCACCACAATTGGTCAAAGATTTGCACTTCAACTTCCATGTGTCTGCTTTAATTAATCAATAGCTAATGATTTACAAATGTATCATTATGTATAACTTTACTTGTTGATGCACATGACTAACTGATTGTTAAGTAATATGTAATTTTGGTTTTGACAGCCACACTATGGATTTCAATTTCCAGCCTTCTACAACCGGGATTCCACTGTGCCAGATGAACTGCTGCATCCAATAGTTGATGGCACAGGAGTGTGTCAGGTTAAGCTTGAGGTCTAGGATTTAAAGGCAGAACCCTGAGAACATGTGGCCGGGCTCTGCTATTTCATAACGCTGTGTCTAGACCGGACAAAGACACTAGAACCCATTATAATCAGTGATACTACACTGGATGCGGCACAACACTACACAACACAACAAAACCTTGACAGTAATCTGATGACACACTCTATTTCTGACGTACTCCAGGCTCTAGTGCTACTTCTGTTATGAAGGACAAATGGACTTGCAATGGTCTGTCAGTGTAAACAGCTGTAATGGTCACAGCAGTTTAAACATGGTGTAACAGCGTCAGTACTTCAGATTCTGGTGTGCTGGTATTTGTGTGCAGCCCAACTTACCCATCCTTCAAACACATTATCTGACATTACATTCACTGCATGTGCAACTGCCCCACAGGCCTTTAGTGGGGATAACAAAACCCATAATCATAACATATTACTTAACAGTTAGTTATTAGTCATGTGCCTCAACAAGTTATACATAATGATACATTTGTAAATCATTAGCTAATGATTAATTAAATCAGACAAATGGAAGTTGGAGTGCATATCTTTGACCAATTGTTATGATTATCACAATCATTTACACTATTAGATAATAAAATATGTTATTAAGGAATTAATACATAATGCCACATTTAATTAAACAGCATTTGAATACAATGACTAACAGTCATAAAACGATGAACGTTTTACAGTTGGTTTTAAGATTGTAAGACATTGCAACAGTTTATTGTTATACTGTACATTTAAAAAATCTAAAAGGTGTGCATCATACAACTAGATGAAGTCATTGTCTTCAAATGCTATTGAAGTCAGACTAGTGATGGGAAGTTCGATTCTTTTCCGCGAACCGGTTCTTTCGGACGGTTCGATTCAATAAACCGGTTGAAAAAACCGGTTCACCGGTTCTTTTACGCTCGACGTAATGACGTCATTGGCGATGACGTAATGGCGTCACGTCTATCAAACATTCAAATATATAAAGTCAGTAATCATAACTTTAGTCAGTTAAAAACCTCATAATCATGAAAAGTTTACAATTAAGTTTTGCAACAACGCACCCAAATACAGTAACAGCAATAATGTGCATATGAGGATTTAAGTCTTGAAGATATAAAGTAAATAAATTAGGTGTCATCAGCGCAGAAACCACTATACATAAACCATTGCGATGTATTTGTTATTAAATGAACTTACGTTTCGCCAGATTGCCCCTTCATTCAAGCCCTCGGTTTACCCGCGCTCATAACATTAGCACAGAATCAGTTCAGAATCAAATACCAAAAGAATCAGTTTGGTTCAGACGCGCTGTGAGTCAGTCGGCTTCACGCTGAATCACGCATGCGCAGTATCATCAGCTCCTCTGTTCTCAAAAGGACACGTCCGAAAGAAACGGTTTTGGTTCAGTGTACTGATGATCCGAAAACCGATGCAACCGGTTCTTGACTCGAGAACGAGAATCACTCTAACCGGCACGTGCTGCAGTTCAGTATCCACCTTATTCCTGGGGGCGCTGCTGTAGAAATGAATATGGGTGAAACTTCCGGTTAGATAGCGCAAGCAGAAGTAAGCTAGTTCTAGAGTAAAAAAATAACTGCAATTTGAGAAATAACGTTACTGTTTTATTTTATTTTTATTATTTTGTGTTGTATTATTTTACAATGTCGTTGCGGAGCTCTGGTACCTGTTGCGCTGTTCGCGGCTGTACTAACAACCAGACTAAGCTAAATCTGTGGCTTCAACAACAGTGTGTTGAACATGTACCCAGAACAAAAAGAGAATGTTCTTGTGACAAACGGTACAGTTTCCATCGCCTACCAACAGACGAGGAATGCAAAAAAATCTGGCTGAAAAACCTAAACTTGAAGAGACCACCCAAAACACTGTATGTGTGTTCATTTCATTTTGTCGACAAAACGCCAACGGAGGAAAACCCACATCCTACTTTGTGGTTGGGCTACGAAAGACCATCAGAAAAGAGACGTCGGATCCTCAAAAGGATTGACAACACGAGAACATCAGGTATGATTTCAGATGTAGGGAGGACACAGCATTGTAGTGCTTGTCCGGTAACGTTAATGTTAATGGCAACAAGTTAGTTTGACTACTTTCTGTACATCTTAAATTGTAAAGCAGCTTATGGCACGGATTGCAGGGCAGTATGTTTACAGTACACAGTGTTTTAAGTGTAAAAAAAAAACGCTGATGGAGTTTTGATAGAGAGAAACAAGAAACAATTCTAGTTTCACTGTTATTTATTTAATTAATCGACCTACTAATCTGTGTCAAAATGATATGATGCTGCCATCTTTCTAAAGTCATTTTTACAACCCTGTAAATTGGCTCCTAATCTCAGATTTCAAAATAAAATAAAAATTACCCCCTCTACAAAATAGTGAATTATTCAGAAAATATAATTCTATGACATTTAATATTTTGACTTTAATCACTATTTATGTTTTTGTCTTTCTTCTGAAAAAAATATGAACAAAATCAAAAAATTTAGCGGGGGAAGTTTCTGAAATTTGTTTGATTTGACACAGAATTACCCTTCTCAGAAACTAAAGTTAAAATGCATATCATAAAAACTGAATGTGTTAGCAGCACAATTCAATAATGATCAAGTGATTATATCTCTAATGCCCTAATAACTGTGAACTGTATTGTTACCCTCAGATGAGCTTGATGGGTCGGAAGAGATGGATCGAGATGAGGAGCCATGTTCTACATTAAAGCCCTCCTGTGATGCCCAAACACAGTGGTCAGACCCAGAGATGGAGGACCACACCTATTCAAAAGGGCCAACCATCACCTGCAGAGCGAGTACTACACCATCCCCAGAATTATCATGCCCTGTTGCAGATAGTATTTTGAAGAGTGATGCAGACTCCCTCTTGTATACAGGGATTCCACTCATTGCGTTTCACACCCTTGTAACCTGCCTACAACCATTTGCTCCTACTTCTTCATCCATGCCTGTTGTGGACCAAATCCTAATGACCTTAATGAAACTAAGGCAAAACTTTGTCATGGCTGATTTAGCACGGAGATTTAAAACATCGCAAGGTCAGGTCAGCAAGACTGTTGGAATCTGGATAGACATAATGTCTGAACACACCAAGGACCTTGTCATCTGGTTGCCTCGTGAAACAATCAAAGCTATGTTGCCCGAAGCTTTTAAAGAAAACTTTTCAAACACAACCTGTGTAATCGACTGCTCAGAGACTGTCTTACAGAAAGCCCAAAACCTGAACTCTAGAAGTGAATCATACAGCCACCTGTATACTATACAGCATAGTAGCCAACAACACTGTGAAATATTTAGTGGCAATTTCTCCCTCTGGAATAATCATGTTCATTTCAGATGCTTATGGTGGCAAATGCAGTGATCGGTACATCACACAGAACTCAGGGTTTCTGGACTATTTGCGTGCTGGAGATGAGGTGATGGGGGATCGTGGTTTCACAATCAGGGATTTGCTGGAAGAGCGTAGAGTGAACTTAATCATTCCAGCATTTACACGCAAAGGATGCCAGCTGACCAACGAGGAGGTAACGCATATACGGCGCATTGCTCACGCCCGCATTCATGTTGAACGGGCAATAAGGCGTCTGAAGGTGTACAAGATTCTTTCGCAAACAGTGCCAATTAGCTTGGTCCCAAAAATTGATAAAATGCTCAAGATCTGTGCTGGTCTAGTGAATTTAAGAGGTGAGCTTATTTCAAGTGAAAAGTGAGAACGAGAAGACATTTTTTATTGCACTCCAACACACACACACTCACACATTAATTTCACTTTTTTTTTTATGATACAGTACAATGTATTATCTAACTTTTGTATCCAACACATGTAATAAACCTTTCTAATGCCTTGCGCTTTTAATACTTTTTTCTTGTTTTTATTTTAACTACATTTTTGTTTTCCTATTGATGCTTTCATTCAGTACTCTTGATGTTTGTGTTATGTACAAGTTATATCTCATATATTTATTTATACCATGTCCACACAGACATGTTTCAGCCTAAGCCATCATCAGTGTGTGGTGTGAAACACCAAAAGGATTGCTTTTTAAACATCACAGGTGAACCCCATTAACATCATCAAATCATCTGCACCATCAGGTGCATCAGGTTACCAACATTGTAGTTTATTAGTAGGCCATAGTCTGGCCTGGTTTGTTGTGTTATTCCTTGTGTGTTTCTACAATGTTGGTAACCTGATGCACCTGATGGTGCAGATGATTTGATGATGTTAATGGGGTTCACCTGTGATGTTTAAAAAGCAATCCTTTTGGTGTTTCATACCACACACTGATGATGGCTTAGGCTGAAACATGTCTGTGTGGACATGGTATAAATAAATATATGAGATATAACTAGAGAGTGTGTTTTTTCATCTTTATTTGATAACTTCTTTAACTCGCACCCATAAATGATTTGGGAGTTGAGCGTGCCTGTTCTCAGTACTATGTACAAGTTATAACACCTGGCATCTATTTACTGTATTTTCAAAAGATCCAGGTATTTAGGGCAAAGCTTCAATTTCTTTGCAACAAAATCATCCACTAATCTTGGAAGCATGTGTGAAAAATAAAAATTCTGGAGGTGTTTCATGTGTGTATCTGTATATTTTTTGTCAAATGAAATGTCTAACTGAGCTCACTGAAGTAATGAATACATGTTTATTAACGAATAGGTTTAATATAACAATTTATTAAGATGTAACTGACATTACAAAACTATCCAAAGTATCAACATTTTACCTTCCAAAGTATTGCAGCTGCGTGGCTGCAAGATCGCCTTGGTCCCGCAACACATGAACACCCTGCCGTTTGTATTTCACCTGACGATGAAATTAAAACCCAGGCCTGGTGATGTGAAACTTTAAGGCTCTGACTAGGCTCTACGTCTGCTTTAAGATAGACAAGATTGTGTCCCACCTCCTTTAACAAAACGCGACCGACTTTATTGCTGTGGAAGTACTGATAAGCCTCGGAGCTTTTCAGATTGTTCATCGCTTCACCGTCCGTAGCAACGGAGTCAATAAAGTAGCTAAATATACTCGTGTAAGTTATCTGAGGCCACTTCTTCAGATCGTCCTCCCATCCCTCAACAGTAGAAGGCAGAGGTATAATAACATTATTCTGTTTGAGGTGTAACAAGCTGTGTTCCCACATGTTTAAATTACCGCTTATGACCGTAACCATAGAAAACGCCGGTTCCGGTTCAGTTACAGTACGCACCGGAAGTCGCGCCCATAATTCGCGCAAAGCGTCATGGGGCGTAGGAATAGTGTGGATAATCAGCGGCTCTACTCGTGTTCATGTTCTGTTTACTACAAACTCAATTTGTGAATGTGTCATCATTAACTATAAATACAGTACACATATTTCATAAATCATCCCTTATTCCTATTAAACGTAGAGTCTTTAGAGTTCTTAATTATTGTCCAACTTCCCTGAAACCCCCTCTGGCCTATTCATAATCTACAATATACAGATTAGAAACATTCATCTTAAAAAAAAAAATAAATAATAATAATAATAATACAAATGTATATAGATCTTTTATCACACTTTCCGAAATACTTTACACGCATGCGCAGTAGCATCAGTTCATCGGTTCTCAAATCGGACGCGTCCGAAAGAAACGGTTTTCGTTCAGTGTACTGGTGATCCGAAAACCGATGCAACCGGTTCTTGACTCGAGAATGAGAATCAGCTCATCGGTTCTCAAATCGGACGCGTCCGACAGAAACGATTCTCAGTTCAGTGTACTGGTGATCCGAACACCGATGCAACCGGCTCTTGACTCGAGAACGAGATCTACTCCAGCAGAGGGCATGTTCGTTCGTCATCTGGCTCGGCTCGGTGTTCATCTTCAGTTCGGTCTACACAGCAGTTCAGTCAGTGTACTGCTTGAGTAAATGAGTTACTCCGGGATATTGGTTTATTCTGACTCAGAGGGAGTGTCAGTCACGTTAAAAAAGTTAACATCTTAATTAATTTGTGGATTAATGCTTATTGGAGACGTGAACCGTTTCAAACGATTCAGTTCGATTTGGTGAACTGGTTCAACCGGTTCATTAAGAAGAGCCGGTTAAATTGAACGATTTGTTCACGAATCGGCCATCACTAAGTCAGACACGTTTATTCCAATGTCGCATAACTTTAGAGACGGTCCCTAACGTTAAATAGGCGAATATCGAACGTCCAAAGTCAAACCATCTTCATGCCAGCGTTCAGACTAATGATTAGTCGCATTGTGAATCGCTCGAGCTAAATCACTTTCAATTTGCCCAGACTCGTTATCGCGTCGCCCAGAGCGAATTTGATTTGACTTGTATGCAATCGCGTCACCAGAAATATCAGCTGTGTTAGGTAGCACACTAACACCAACAATTTTCACATTTATAAACACAACTTACCACTTTTTTGTGTATGGAAACGTCTTCTTCTTTTCCCTTGGTATTTCCTCCCCGTGCCTTTGCGCGGGTAAAATGCGTGGTACCCGCACTCCCCCCACTCCCAGTTCCAGCTGAGGGGCAGTGTACTGAAGCTTGATCATATATATCTTGATGCTGAAAAAAAGTGACAAAGATATTGTTTCACAAGAATGAAAATAATAAATGACAATATTTCCCAAGGGATTTGATAGGCCTACTTACCATCTCTACAATACAATCAAATGTTCGGAGTCGGACTCAAAGCAGACTGCAGAGCAACCTGTAGCTGTAGGCAGAGCTTGGCCTATCAGATTGAAGAAGTGCTCGGTCACGTGTCAACTCTCTGATTCTGATAACATCGTAAGCCAATGAAAGGAAATGATTTATCATAAAATAAACTTAAATTTCTTAAATGCTAGCCTAGTGTGTTAGTTGTTATTTCAAGAGGGGTTATAAAAATGTGACTTAAAAATTTTATAAACTTCAAAAGGCAATTTAAATAAATGTGCTGCACATTTCGAAGTAAAAAAAAAATATGGTGCGGTTGCGGCCCATAGCTCACTGTTTCAGAGCAGTTGGCAATATGCCTACTGCAGACTAACGTCATTGCTTATGATCCACTGATAATAAACTATGACAATGTACATTGTATTTATGTTGTAAATTAATGTAGATCATTGTAAGAGTGACAATGGGCCCTATCTTGCACCCAGCGCAATTGACTTTGTACACCGACGCATGTGTCATTCCTATTTTGCACCCGGGCAAAGTGCGCTTTTCCCTCCACAGAAGCACGTCGCTAAACTAGGGAATGAACTTGCGCTCCCTTGGCGGTTCAGCGCAAAAAAAGGAGGCGTGTTCCGGCGCAAACGTTCCTTCATGCTATTTTGCAGGTTTAGAAAACAATTGCGCCACTAACCAGAAAAAAGTAGTTTAAAGTCAGTGGCGCGTTGCGCATGTTATTCATATGCTATTTTAAGGGCGCATGCTTGGCCATAATCAATGTAGCGTGTGCACAACGCGCACGATTCTCTCATCTACACAGAAGCAGCAGTTATCATTTTTGCAAATCATACATTATTACGATAGATAGATAGATAGATAGATAGATAGATAGATAGATAGATAGATAGATAGATAGATAGATAGATAGATAGATAGATAGTCAGTCGTGGAAGTCGTGGCCTAATGGTTAGAGAGTCGGACTCCCATTCGAAAGGTTGTGAGTTCGAGTCCCGGGCCGGCAGGAATTGTGGGTGGGGGGAGTGCATGTACAGTTCTCTCTCCACCCTCAATACCACGACTTAGGTGCCCTTGAGCAAGGCACTGAACCCCCAACTGCTCCCCGGGCGCCGTGGCATAAATGGCTGCCCACTGCTCCGGGTGTGTGCTCACAGTGTGTGTGTGTGTGTGTTCACTGCTCTGTGTGTGTGCATTTCGGATGGGTTAAATGCAGAGCACAAATTCTGAGTATGGGTCACCATACTTGGCTGAATGTCACTTCACTTCACTTCACTTCACTTAGATACACAGATAGATAGATAGACAATTTATTATAAAAGCATACATCTAGCTTACACATTTACCCAAATGATAATACGCCTTTTTAACCGAAGTTATTTTGGGTGGGTTTCTCCATCCCCAACGTCCCTGACGAGAGCGTTACTCTCCTTGGCTGTGAACCGCTCCTGGCGCGCGTCTGGCAAATCCGCCGTTATAATCCGCTTTAGAACAAGCGCACCTGCTCTTAAAGGGAATGTGAGATTATGCTCTGATTGGTTTATTTCACGTAACGCCCAAAGCACACCTATGAATAATGAAGCTACTTCAGACCAACCCATTTTAGATTTGCGCCTGGCGCAAGAGCCGTTTATCCCGCCGAGAAAATAGCAACAGCGCCGAGACCCGCCCACAAAGTTACTTGCGCTTTGCGCTTTGACACTTGCGTTTCAGATCGTTAAAATAGGGCCTAATTTATCATGATTGTATTTTATCTAATCAGTTTGAATAAACACCTAGAATTAGTAAAAACAGATTTCAAGTACCGGTAAATAGATTGTACTACTATCAGCACAATAATCAGTCTGTTGTCTTTTTTTAAAACATTATTTTATTTTAAAAAATCAAATATTGCTCAACATCTGTATCGACATATTTGTACTAAACACCATTATTTTTGTTGTATTAATTAGGCTATATATCCAACCTATCATGTGTGTGTTCCAAGACATATATTAAACATGTCAACTTATCATACAGTCTTATATCCTGAAACTTCCAGGGAGTGTCGAGGTAAAAGATGTGGACGCTTGAGAAGAAGTGTTCGGACAAACTCACTTTTCTCACAATGACACTGCAGTCTGTTCACATGGATGAAGTATATACATAGGTAAGCAATGCATTACATAACTACAGTATTTGACATATCACACTATTTGCATGGTGTATGTTGAGTCCATAGAGCACAATTGAATTACAGCATGTTTTCATAGTTTATGGTGGCATAAAAAATATGATGGTCAATCTATAGCATATCCTATTGCAAAAGCATTTCCTGTAATATACCCCAGCATACTTTGCCAGATATCTTACAGTAACTCAAAAACTGTAAAACAAACTCTTTTTAAAATTGCATCAAGTTGACTATATCTGGACCATACTTTGAATTAGTATTTAGAATGTCTTGTAAAACATCTAACAGAAGCTTCTAAAAGAAGATTATGGTGGTGATTATATATGTTTTCACTGTGATGCTTTCAAGTTTAGTCAGTTTCTTCAGTTTCTGTACAGCACTACAGTATGTTGTACTGTTTAGTTGTATGTTTGACAGAATCTATTAATATGCAAATGTTTTTTATACTTAGAAACTAGTGTTCAGAATTCAGGATACTAATTACAAATTATGCTTTGTGGCCTGCAGGTTGATAAAGCGCACAGTCTCTTTGTGTAAAAATGCAAAGTTCTGATTTAATGATAATAATACTTTTTGTTAATCTTTGTAGATTTGCTCAGGGTTTACATCTACGGCAAGTAGACATGCTTCAAGATGGCATTGCAAAGAGCACAGCAACACTTTCCATGATGTCAAAGAAACTCAGAAGAATTTGTGTACAAAGCCTGGAGAAGCACCGGAAAAAAAAAAGACAGAAAGTTGGTGGAGTTAATGTCCTTGTTCACATTGATGAGAGCAAGTTTTGCCACAAACGCAAGGTAGAGTAATCTAAATGTGCAATTTTTACTTTCACTGACATATTATTTATTTTGTTTAACCTAAAGAAGGGTTATCTCATGCTTAAGTAGAATAAATCAGGAATGTGTTCTTAACAGAAAAATTAAATGAATATTCAATTCCTGTCCCTCCATTGACAGCTATGCAACTACCACTTCAAAAAAATTCATGAAAAAATCATTAAACTAATCCATGTGACTTCAGTGGTTTAACCTCAATTTTATAAAAAGATGCAAGTGCTTTGTTTCCGCAAAACCCCCCACATAATTTACCACTTTATTTACAAAATATGAATCTTCAAATTTTCTTTTTTGGGGTGAACTGACTCTTTAAAGATTTTCTTATTAGGTAAGCATAGTTATTGTGTTATATGTAATTTATCTCTGATACAGAGATTTTCTTTATTTTGTAATACTGTTCATGCTGTTTTTTTTTTTTTTGGGTAGTATGCAAGAGGACGCTTTGGTAACACCTGGAAAAGAAAGCGAACGTGGGTGTTTGGTATACTTGAGATCAAAGCTTCAAGCAGACGCCCCATTCTTCGCCTTGTGAAGAAAAGAAACAAGGAGACCCTTGTTCCCATCATCAAGAAACATGTCAAACGTCAAAGTCTAGTTGTGAGTGATGAGTGGAGAGCATATGCCAGTCTTTCCCAGGAGGGCTACAAGCATGTCAGAGTCAACCACAGCCAGAATTATGTAGATCCACAAACAGGACTACATACTCAAAACATTGAGAGAGCATGGCAGACTTACAAGAGGGAAGTTTGGCGTATGCGGGGGAATCGTTCTGAGAAGGCCTTAAAAAAACAGCTCAGCTTCATAGAGTGGACCTACTGGTTAGCAAGAAGACATAAACATGGAGTACTTGGAAGACTTCTCAAGGACATAAGGAATGGTAACCGCAGATATGTTTAGGAACTTTCTGTAAACCTTACTGTCATGAAAGGCAAAATGTATTCATTAATTATTATTTGTTGTTTATAACTTTTGATCTTGGTCTTGGGCATTTGAGAAATGTTCTTGTAGAAAAGTATTGAGAGTGTTTTCTCATTTTGAAATGCTCAATATATGACGTTTGTCACATAATCTGATGGTTCAGATGTGATCCTGATACCCTAGTAAATAATGGGTTGTAATATTTGGAGTGTTTTTGTATTTAATAAAGGTGCATTTTTTCTCTGATGTGCTGCCTATGGTGTTTGTTCTACTTCAGTCAGGTATGCAAAACATGTTTTAAATGTTAATTATGTTGCATACAATTAATGGAAACCTGTATGCAATCTGTTGATAGGTTATAGACTTTCTACTGATATCAATTGTTTTTCACTTTAATTAGATAGTCCTAAAATATATCTACTAACGCTTAGTGGAGAATGTCTATTAATAGTCTACTGATCATAAACAATATATTTGTTGACAAGCAACAGATAAGCAACTAATCTTCAGTTGACTATCAACAGATTATCAACAAATGGTAAATATAGAAATGTGATGCATTTGACACCCCTTGGGTAGGATATACAGTATCATATACTGACATGACAGTTGACTTTGAATGGTATATGTGAGGATTTCCAGTCAGGATTTAGACCGTATCATAGTACCGAGACTGCTCTCCTTAGAGTTACAAATGATCTGCTCTTATCATCTGATCGTGGGTGTATCTCTCTATTAGTTTTATTGGATCTTAGTGCTGCGTTTGACACAATTGACCACAACATTCTTTTGCATAGACTTGAACACTTTGTTGGCATCAGTGGAAGTGCATTAGCATGGTTTAAATCGTACTTATATGACCGCCATCAGTTCGTAGCAGTGAATGAAGATGTATCCTATCGATCACAAGTGCAGTATGGAGTACCTCAAGGCTCAGTACTAGGGCCACTACTCTTCACGCTTTATATGTTACCCTTGGGAGATATCATCAGGAAACATGGTGTTAGCTTTCACTGTTATGCTGATGATACTCAGCTCTATATTTCTTCGCAGCCCGGTGAAACACACCAATTTGAAAAACTAATGGATTGCATAGTCGATATAAAAAACTGGATGACGAGTAATTTCTTACTGCTAAATTCTGAAAAAACAGAGGTGTTAATTATAGGACCTAAAAACTCAGCTTGTAATAACCTAGAACACTGGCTAAGACTTGATGGTTGCTCTGTCAATTCTTCGTCATCAGTTAGGAACCTAGGTGTGCTTTTTGATCGCAATCTTTCCCTAGAAAGCCACGTTTCTAGCATTTGTAAAACTGCATTTTTCCATCTCAAAAATATATCTAAATTACGGCCTATGCTCTCAATGTCAAATGCAGAAATATTAATCCATGCATTTATGACCTCAAGGTTAGATTATTGTAATGCTTTATTGGGTGGTTGTTCTGCACGCTTAGTAAACAAACTACAGCTAGTCCAAAATGCAGCAGCAAGAGTTCTTACTAGAACCAGGAAGTATGACCATATTAGCCCGGTCCTGTCAACACTGCACTGGCTCCCTATCAAGCATCGCATAGATTTTAAAATATTGCTTATTACTTATAAAGCCCTGAATGGTTTAGCACCTCAGTATTTGAATGAGCTCCTTTTACATTATAATCCTCTACGTCCGCTACGTTCTCAAAACTCAGGCAATTTGATAATACCTAGAATATCAAAATCAACTGCAGGCGGCAGATCCTTTTCCTATTTGGCGCCCAAACTCTGGAATAACCTACCTAACATTGTTCGGGAGGCAGACACACTCTTGCAGTTTAAATCTAGATTAAAGACCCATCTCTTTAACCTGGCATACACATAACATACTAATATGCTTTTATTATCCAAATCCGTTAAAGGATTTTTAGGCTGCATTAATTAGGTAAACCGGAACCGGAAACACTTCCCATAACACCCTATGTACTTGCTACAACTTTAGAAGAATGGCATCTACGCTAATATTTGTCTGTTTCTCTCTTGTTCCGAGGTCACCGTGGCCACCAGATCCAGTCTGTGTCCAGATCAGAGGGTCACTGCAGTCACCCGGATCCAGTACGTATCCAGACCAAATGCTGGATCAGCACCTAGAAAGGACCTCTACATCCCTGAAAGACAGTGGAGACCAGGACAACTAGAGCCCCAGATACAGATCCCCTGTAAAGACCTTGTCTCAGAGGAGCACCAGGACAAGACGACAGGAAACAGATGATTCTTCTGCACAATCTGACTTTGCTGCAGCCTGGAATTGAACTACTGGTTTCGTCTGGTCAGAGGAGAACTGGCCCCCCAACTGAGCCTGGTTTCTCCCAAGGTTTTTTTCTCCATTCTGTCACCGATGGAGTTTCGGTTCCTTGCCGCTGTCGCCTCTTGCTTGCTTAGTTGGGGACACTTCATCTACAGCGATATCGTTGACTTGATTGCAAATAAATGCACAGACACTATTTAACTGAACAGAGATGACATAACTGAATCCAATGATGAACTGCCTTTAACTATCATTTTTGCATTATTGACACTGTTTTCCTAATGAATGTTGTTCAGTTGCTTTGACGCAATGTGTTTTGTTTAAAGCGCTATATAAATAAAGGTGACATTGACATTGACATTGACTTTCAACTGAAAGATTGATTTTGAGTTGTTGATAGACAGCTTAGAAAATGGTGACTCAATCTACAGAAAGTTAGTTGACAATTGGCTAATAACCTATTGCAAAATAACATTGAAAGTCAATAGGCACTATTTGTAAAATCTGTAGATTAACACTTGAAATGTACCTTATAGTCTATAGGCAGTTAGTTGAACGTATGTTACTTGTCTGTTGAAACAATGTTGTTGAATGTCAACTGATGCACTGTTGACAAGCTACTGAATGGCTACTAATAAGTAGTAGAGTCTCAACGAACGGACTATCAAAATAAAGTGTTACCAATATTTTCCAAAACACATTTCCATGATGTGTCCCACTTTGAGTTTTATCAGTTCATTTTATTTCAGATTTATTTCCATTAATGTTTACACTTCATATAAATTTCATATTTTTTATAGATATTATGCATGGAAAACATCAAAATGTAAATAGTTACTTTTTGTAGTTCAGTCAATGATTTTGAATCTCTTTTGTTCATGTTGCGCTTCAAAAACATACAAAATACTAAATATGTGAATGTTTAGAAAAGTTGATTCAATTATTTTTATTATTATTATTATTATTATTAAATAATTTGCATTTGGTGTGAGATATAGTAATAAAATATCAGCTTGAAACTTTTAGATTTTGAAAAGTGTAAAAAAATATTTAATAGTGTAAGAACATTTCAAGTTCAAGTAAGACAATTTAAGAACTTTATGATGAGATTTGAGACTATACTGTAGTTAAAGTGTTCAGTGTCTTTGTACAGTGTCAGCATTCATGTACATCGTTTCATTTTATGAGGTTTCATTTAAATGCATGTAGTGATTATATATAGTTTGTATATTGTGTATTAATCAGCTGTAGTGATGTTGAATAAAATGAATGTTGAGATTCTTGTGATTTTGACTGCACTCCTCATGTCTGCTGCTGAAAGTCCTGTTGAAATGCTGTGAATGCTGCAGGGCAGAAGAGTGCTGGAGCTGCTGTGTGTTTTCTCTGTGTTTGTGAATGTGTTGTGTTTGTCTCCTGCAGCTGGTCCCACAGTGAAGCCCTCAGTGTCTCTGCTGCCGCCCTCTTCTCTGCAGATCTCTGGAGACTCAGCCGCACTGCTCTGCCTGCTCAGCTCTTACTCTCCACAGGGGGCGCTGGTGAGCTGGACACTGGACGGCTCAGAGGTCACCGAGGGGCTTGTGACCAGCGAAGAGAGCGAGCAGGACGGCCGCTACAGCCGCAGTAGTGTCCTGACCCTCAGCAAAGCACGCTGGGAAGCGGGAGAGCAGTATGTCTGCAGAGTAACACATGATGGAGCTCCTCATGAGGCCTCGTTCCACAAGAGTCGCTGTTAGTCGCTCGCAGTGCTGATGTTTCTCCAGTGAGCGCTGCTCTCTCCTGAAGATGAGCGTATCTGAGTGTCCTGTGTCAGGCAGGATTCACATGAGTCTAGTGCTGCAGCTGTAGTCATTTACAACTCAATACTGAAAGAGAGCTCTAGTGTCAAAGCACTGGCTGATCTTTCAATCTGCTGTGTTTGCTGCAACATTCAATAAAGCTTCTCAACAAACTCCATTTGTGTCTGACAACATCATTCAACTAACAGATGAAGATGCATGTAGTGTTTGTGCAGGTGTTTTTCAGAAGCTCGATCAGTAGCAGTAAATCTAGTCAAATAAAGCTCTTGGGGTTTGAACATGGTCTCTGGAGACAGAGCTGCTCTATTCTGAGAGGATCACAATCACTCCACCCTGACAATGCAAATGAGATTTTCAGCTCACACTCCCAGAGTCACTGTTTGATTGGTTACATGATCTGGACTGAAACACACCAGTTTCACTTCTGCTGTAGTCAAGAGATAACTAAAATATACTGTATATGAAAATGTCATAGAAACAGAAAAAGCCATTCTGATACAAAATTTGTAAGAATATAAATCTTTCTGTGGGTCAAATGTAAAGCATCACGTCCAGATATCAAAAGTGACTGAATGCAGTCTGTTCAGTTTGACTGACAGGAATCATATATTACATCTAAAACATGATAATCATATTAAACATTGACTCATTCTCTTCAGAAATACAAGATTTCTGTTAGTAGTAATGATACTGTGTTATTAGTGTCTGTGTTGATCAGTGTTGTGGGTGTACTTCTTCTGAACCATGAAGAGATATTTGTGGTTATTCTGCAGGTTTATGTGTTTGTTTACATTATGCTTGAGTTTAAATTGAATTAAGATTTATAAATATTAATGGATTTAGGAACATTTTTTTTGTGTGGATGGTTTTATAAATTGTTTGTACTGACATTTCAGAAATTCAGAAACGTACATCTTCATAAATGAGGCTCCAGAACTCAAGCTCATATTTTATAATCAAATGTCACTCAGTGAATCATGAAAACACCTGCAGATGAAGGAAATGATGACACTGTGGGCCCTATCTTGCACCCAGCGCAATTGACTTTGTACACTGACGCAAGTATCATTCCTATTTTGCACCGGCGCAAAGCGGACTTTTCTCTCCACAGACGCACGTTGTCAAACTACAGATTGAATTTGCGCTCCCTGGGCGGGTCGGCGCAAAAAAGAAGGCGTGATCCGGCGCAAATAGTCCCTGATGCTATCTTGCAGTTCAATAAAACGTTTGCGCAACTAACCAAAAAAAACCTGGTCTAAAGTCAATGGCGCAATGCGCATGTTATCAGATGCTATTTTAAGCGCGCAATGGCCATAGTGTAGCGTGTGTGCGTGCATTCCTCTCCAGACTTCACAAGGCAATGTGATTAAGTTAGTAAAATAATTTAATTATCTTGGCATCATTATCGATGATAAATTATCTTTTGAGTCTCACATAACTCATTTAAAGAAAAAAAAATGAAATAAAGCTTGGGTTTTATTTTAGAAACATGAAATGTAAGAAAGAGAAGTTTCTACTATGTCTTGCCTTTACTTATATACAGTTATGTGGTGTATGAATTAGATTCCTATCTACTTCTTTCTTCTCTGGATGCTTTAAGATTTAAATCCGATTGTAAGCCTTTAACTCTTAATTATAAATTGTATAATAATTTATCCTGGTCATTTTTGTATTTTAGAAGGAAAATTTATTTTTTATCGAAATATTTATAAAAACTATTCTGGGATTGTTGCCTTTTTATTTAGGTTGTCTTAAAAATGGTTTTGTGAATATTCCCTCTGGTCTGATAATTGTTTTACCTCTCGTTTCACTTGCAAGAACCGAATTGGGAAAAATGGCATTTATGTAGGCTACGCAGTTCATTTTGAATGGAATAATATATTGGCATTTTAAATATATTATTCTGTCACGCGAAGAAGAATCATTGATTTGCTGTTGTTTCAATCTGTAAATGCTGTCAATTCTCGGCCAGGACTCTTTGAAAAATAGGCATTTTAATCTAGATTAGGCTACACATTTACAAAATTATTATATGCCTGTTAAACCAAAGCTTATTAGGTTGTGTTTCTCCTATCTCCATACAATGTCACCTGTGTTTTATGGCCAGACGAGAACATCTGTCTCCTCAGCTCTGCACCGCACCTGGCGCGCGCCTTGGAAGATCCGCCGTTAAAATATCGATCCGCTATGAAATATGCGCGTCTCGTCTTAAAGGGAAGGATATATGAAGCTCTGATTGGTTTATTTCATGTTACGCCCAAACCACACCTCTGAATAATGAAGCTACTTCAGACATGCCTCTTTGAAACTTGCGTCGGGCGCAAGAGTCATTTATTCCGCCGCGGCATAATAGCAACAGCGCCAAAGACCCGCCCACAAAGTTACTTGCGCTTTGCGCTTGATAGCTACTTGCGTTTCAGATCGTTAAAATCACTGTTGGTTCTCTGTGTGTTGACTCTGTGTAGTTTTACTGTATCATGAAGCTCCTGTGAGGACGCTGAACATCTGCTGATGGAGCTGCTCTATTCTGAGAGGAACACAATCACTCAAATATGAGTTTGACTGTTTGACTCTTTATTCTCTGAAATGAGTCAGTTGAGTTGGACTGATGGAGAGATGAGGTTTGTTCACACTGAGACTCTCAGCAGTCATACTGACCTTCTGAATGATTGAATCAACTGTTGATCTGTGATGAGACTCAGTCAATGATTCATTCTGATGTGTGTCCTTCAGTATCTGTGTCTCTCACAACTGTTACTGAATCACTCTGGCTCCTAGTATCATGTATAAGATTCATATTAGAATTATTATTATTTTTTTTTTCAGCCATAGAAAAATCAACAAAGAGCCCCTTATTCCATCAATGTACAGGTACTTTAAAGAAACTGCCCATGGCTCTTTCACAAGAAGGAATCCTTTTCAGTCCTACATGGAAACATGTCGTGTTATAGTCATTATATGAAGCGTCTGTCTTCAGGTGATTTGTTTTCTGATGTTCAAAAATACCAGAAGGAAACATTAGTTGAGTGATGTCATCTTCTTATATATGGCTTCATTATTGTATGTATTAATCAAATCATAATCTTATTGTGGCATGTTTTGCTATAGTAGCAAATGTCAAATCATATCATAAAAAACAAGAATCGATGTTATATTGTATTGTGATGAAACTGCTGTTTGTTACAAACTGTATCTCCTCAAGCTGCAGTGTCTCTCAGCTGTATCAGTGCAGTCACTGTGACTCTGACTGACAGAGGTTTTTGTACGACTCTTTATCACTGTGTGAACACATAGCTACCACTGATAGAGTGTGCACTCATACAGTAATAATCTGCTGTATCTTCAGTCTGGACTCCACTGATGGTCAGAGTGAAATCTTTTCCTCGGCTAGATCCACTGCCACTGAATCTAGATGGAGTTCCTGACTGAAGGGTGCTTATGCTATAAATGAGGAGTTTAGGAGTTTCTCCAGGTTTCTGCTGATACCAGGCTAAGTAGCTATAATATATTCCTGGATCTGTCCTACCCTCTATTGTAGCTGTTTGACCGAGCTGGACAGTTTTAACTTTAGGCTGAGTCACAGCGATTCCTCTTGATTCTGAATAAAATAAAACACATTAGTTTGCAAATCTTCTTAATAACAAAATATTAAATTGATGTAAACAATATCATTATCATTACCAAAAATAGACATCCTACCTTGAATAAAACCCCCAATGGTCCAGATGAGGATGATGATGTTGTTCATTGTTGTTGTTGTGTCTTGTGTGATGATGAAGATTGTGTTCTGTTCTGCTCTCAGTCATGAAGTGTTAAACTCACAGCTCTATAAACACTCTCAGAGCACTGAAGCATGTGCTGACGATGCAAAGAAGTGGGCAGGATTCACAACAGACTGAGCTGCTAACAAACACATATACAATAAAAATATATAAAATATCATTTTACAAAGACTAGGGTTCGGTATCGTTTGAATTTTATCGAATCTTATTCTGATTCTTATCGATTCCTATAGTTTCCGTTCCAATAAGATAAAAAAATAAAAAGTCAAACATTTAGATGCCAAACATATTTATTCTGTCATTTTTCGGTTGCAGATGAATAACATGAGGAAAAAGCAGCAGCCTACAGAAAACATAAGGCTACAAGAGGAACTATTGTCTATGGTTTTATTATGGTAAACTATGAACAATAAATCAATTAAAAATAGCATAAACATTTCAGACACATAAAGTTACATAAATTAAATTTTGAAACACAGCTTCATTTACTTTCTAATTTCTCATGCAATTTTTTAAGGTTTTAAGATTAAGGACCAGTTTTACATTTTTAACTAACACAGTAATGGTTGTACTGAGACTGTGAGAGCTGATTTCTGCTCAGCGGATGTTTGGCCATGAGATGAGCACCTACTGCTGCTGGACCGTGAAACAAACAGGAGCACAGTCACACAGAGCTGCAATGACAAAAATAACAGAACTAACAAATATTGCTACAAGTGTGACTGCATCATATAATAATTGCTGTTAATAATGTTCATCATCTGGCTGACTACGTCTTGTATTAATTTTTCTGAAAAATCCTGTCATATGCGCACAAACTGACAGTCACCACTTATTGTCACGTTTATGAACTTGTTTCCTTATTTGGTCCTCTTCCTTTTCTTGTTTTAGTTAATTGATTGACCCTCACCTGTCTCCTGTTCCCTCATTACCTTCTGTGTATATAAATACCCGTTCTGTTCAGTTCCTCCTCGTCCGTGATTATTTAGCGTTGTTGATGTGTTCGTTGTATGTATGCTTAATGTAATCCTGTTAATATAGTCTGTACCTTCCTCATCAGTAAACTCCTTATTTGTTCCAGATCCTCTTCTCTCCCTTTGTTTTACGTTTAGCACCACCACAATCTGTAACAGAATCACGGACCTTAACAGTATAGTTAATTTAGCGGCGTTTTTTCTTTCATTTATTTTTTGCTTTTTTTTTTTCCTCTCCCGGAATGGCCATCCCAGCAGTCCGTCTCCTGTGCCTGGAGCAACTGGACCGTTCGCTGGAGGACCACACCAGGGACTTTTTAGATCTGGCGTGCCTTACTCACTTCCCCGACCGCTCGCTCTCAAACTTCTACTACACCGGCCTGAGCAAGCAGAGTAAGGCATGCCTACCAGCGAACGGTCCCCGAGAGGATTTCGCCGCTTTCGTGGAGTGGGTGCTGGAGAAAACTGGATCTTCGTGGACCATCAGCACCGCCAAAGACGATATTTCCAGCCCCACTCCCGACCCAGAGACCAGCCAGCCACCATCAAGCCACACGGAGCCAGAGCCCACCACAGCCGCAGAGCCCGAGCCAATTCAGGACGTCGAGAGCGCGACTGACCAGGTGTGCGAGCCGGTAACACCATGCATTGTGGGAGTCCTCGTGGAGATCGAGGGCGTGGAGGAAAGCCCTGCCCACACTCCTGCGACTGAGGGTGAGCTGTATCCGGTCTCGGGAAATATGGAGCAACTTATGGATCTAATGGACTGGTCTTTCCTGTATCCCCTGTTTTTCTGCTGGTTCCATCCAGCCCTGATCCCCTTGTATACCCTCTCAGTCTCCCACTCCTACCTCCTCCAGTCAGCTCCTCTGCTCCATTTCCGCTGGTTCCACCCAGCCCTGAATTTTCTGTTTCTCCGCTGGTTACGCCCAGCTATGAATTTTCTGTTTCTCCGCTGGTTCCGCCCAGCTATGAATTTTCTGTTTCTCCGCTGGTTCCGTCCAGCCCTGAATTTTCTGTTTCTTCGCTGGTTCCGCCCAGCCCTGAATTTTCTTTTTCTCCACTGGTTCCGCCCAGCCCTGAATTTTCTGTTTCTCCGCTGGTTCCGCCCAGCCCTGAATTTTCTGTTTCTTCGCTGGTTCCGCCCAGCCCTGAATTTTCTTTTTCTCCACTGGTTCTGCCCAGCCCTGAGTTTCCTGTGTCTCCGCTGGTTCCGCACAGCCCTGAGTTTCCTGTGTCTCCACTGGTTCTGCCCAGCTCTGAATCTTCTGTGTCTCCGCTGGTTCTGCCCAGCTCTGAATCTTCTGTGTCTCCGCTGGTTCCGCCCAGCTCTGAATCTTCTGTGTCTCCTGTTTTCCCTCCCAGCCTCCCTCTCCCACCTCTTCCTTGACCTGCCAGTTCCCCTGCTCCACTTCCGCTGGTTCCGTCCAGCCCTGATCCTCCTGTGTTTCCTCCCATCCTTCCTCTCTCTCCTCCTCCTAGACCAGCCCGTTCATCGACCTCATCTCCGCTGGTGCCAGTCAGTCCCGCAGCTCACCCTCAGTCCGCGCCATCTGGGCGCGATGGTTCGCCGCTGGACTGCCAGTCTCCAGCTCCGCCTTGGCGTGTTAAGGCCCTGTCTCCGACTCCAGTGGCTGGCTCTGCGGCTGTGCTGCTCCATCTTGGGCTCCTCACCACACCTGTATTTTGCACACTGATTCTAAGCCAATTTGACAATGATCCTGCTTGACATTTGTAGTTATAGCTACTTCAATGTGAATTGACTGACTCATTGATTGATTGATTGATTGAGTGATTGAATTACATTTCCCCCAGGGTTAGGTTTAAGACTAGTTATGAAGAGAAGCAGAGATATTCAGAGCTTGTTCAAAAAAGAAAAAAAGAGAAAAGAGTCAGAGCCAGCCACAGATTCTCCAAGCTGCAGTGAAAAGGCAGAAACTCCCAAAGCCAAAACTCTGCCTACTGTTTTGCATGTCGACACTTCTCTTTGCCAAAACCCCAGCATCTGTTTTCACATCACAACTGGGATTCTGTCGTTGGAAAAAGGCAATGTACAAAGATGGTGGATTTAAAGTACATGAAAAGTCAGTAAAGTACATATCAATGCCATGTTTGAATGGGGTGAGCACAAGAAGGCAATAGTAAAGGATTGTTCCTTACACACTGAATAAAAAAGATTTGCTGAATTTACTCAATTGAATTATGGACATTGGTTCCACACATTCAGTTTGAGTTCAGAGTATTCTATGCATTTATGTGGTTTCATTATAATACGGTTGTGTTAATCATATGCATTTTCAAAAAGTAATGTGTACATAGTCTTTTTACGTTATATTCAGTTATGTTAGTTTAACATTATTATTTTATTTCAGACATATGCTTCGACTATGTTAATTCTGTGCAATTAAATCAAGTTATCTTAACATAATTTTGATAACTTCACTAAAATTTCATTTTAATACACATTTTAATGTTTTTTTGTAGTTTTGTAACACAAAAAACTTTATTTAATCATTTGAACAATGTGTCATTTAAATGACATGTCTAAATAACATTGTGCTTTCAAAAACCTGGCATAAATATCTTCTCTTCTGATGATTAGATTTAATAAAAATACATATCAGTTTTAATTAGACTAGTATAAAAACAAAGACAGTTCATTTTGTATGCATAACATGTAGATCAACAATATATGTAAAACGCTTTCGTTTCAAAAGATAATTATATATAGACATTACAAAATAATGTGAACATACAGTATCTGACCCTTACCTATAAACAGTGTATCTTATTTATGCTAGTTCATCCATGTGTCATAGATTCAGATTGAGTTTGACACACCTGGCTTTAGGTCATAACACAGTAAGAATAGGAGATAAGAAAAATATAATTAGACTTGTTAGAAATTAGAAATGTAATTTGTTTCCCACATATGTGGGAATCCGTTTTGATTTTTTAATAGTAAAAAAAATCATTTAGCCTAGTTCAGTTAGAGGACAGACATGTTTAAAAACTAAACGCTCAGTGCAGCGTGCCGAACCGTGCACGATCGACAGTGCACCACAGGGCAGGAGCCAGATTTGATTTATCACGTAAGGAAAGTGAGTCAAGCTGACTGACAAGAGTGAGGTGAGAAAGAGAAGACTATAGCAGATGTCTGTTTAGAAAGGAAATGCAAAGGCACCTGTTTGGCAATAATTTAGATTTTGAAAAGCCTATTGACTGGATGTTTTTTTTAAACATGCATTTCTTATTTATTTGGTTCCACAGTGTTAGCTGATTACGTCCTTTAAACTTTGTGCATTTAATTTAATTTATTGTAGATCAAGGTGTGTCAAAGTTATGTTTCTTATTTATTTGGTTCCATAGTGTTTTGCTGATTTTCAGCTTTATATACCTATTTTAAGAAGAGAATATAAGCGATATGAGCCATCAGTGACTGTGGCTTTGACATTACAGAACCGAGCGAACACCTGTTTGTATTTCCGTCCCATGTGACTCCCATACTGCCTACATCTGAACTACGGAGTTTCACCGTGCACTTGAGGATAAGGATTCACCGAGCACTTGTATATATTTCAATAAATCACTGTTCTGAATTCACCTACCTCTGTCTCCCGAGTCTATCCTGACACACGGCACTTTTACAAGCCATTTGAAAGCAAATAAAAAAGGGAAACTCAAATGAACTAACACCCCCTCATCCCAACGGTGATATTGGTATTACCAGTGTTTTCCTTAAATAAGTAAATATGTGTGCTCTGTACGAACATTTAGAAGTTAAACAATTATAGCTACATGTCTAGAGGATAAAAATGAATTTAATTTGTTGCAGTGTGCATATTTGATGAAACCATGGTTTTTAGATGTAGTAATGTGTTGCTTGTTGAACATAGTACGGATTCCATCAGTTAAGCTTTAACTACTCACCACATATTCCTGAATGAGATCTTTACGGTCCTCATTAAGATAGATACACAGTCCTCTGATGGCAAGTTCACGAGCTGCATCAATGTCATCCTTAAAAAAATAAGCCAGAGCAGAGAAAGAAAGGTTAGTTTAAGACATTACTCAAAGTTCCTAAAAATATATGTGTATGGCAAATATGTTGTAGTCTAGAATAATACTGATATAGCTTGATTTTATTATGTGAAATGTAACGCAACTTACGTAATGCTAATAACATCAAGTACAAAAAATAGAGTGTGAATGCATGCACACAAACACACAACAACAAAAAATTCTAGTTTGCTAACCTGACATCCAAACAATGCATTTTTTTAAATCAGTTCTATAAAGTTAGGTGCAAAAATAACTGTTCATGCTTTTAATCACTAATTTCCCAATGCATGCTTATAGTAAAACTTGATAATATTTTAACACCAAGAGAGGGTGTGTGCTAATTCAGCGTCATCATATGCAATTAGCCAACTATGTAGTAAACCTTTAAAATCTATTTCTATCTATATTCTGTCAATATTTAAACAAATTGCACGTATTTGCTTAGACAAACTTACTGATAAATACATTTGAATCATCAGACAAATATATGGCCCTTTTACAAAAGAAAAACTCTTTTGTTGACAGAGGAAGTAAAATAAATGGTGATATTCAGGGATGCAAATGCATTGGGGTGAAAAAGTTGAGAAAGACACTAACCATATATACAGTATATATATATATATATATATATATATATATATATATATATATATATACTAACAGTAATTCATTCTTTATGAATGATGAAATGTTGATGTAAGATATTATGTGAGCCTTTATTTAATTTTTGGTTAAGTGTGTGACATGAAAGGGATATTTTACAGGCAATCATCTACTATCACAAGAATAAATCCAGACAGTGTGATCAGGACCTGGCGTGAAGGAGGGTCTTGTATCACACTGAAGGGGTTTATTCAGTTATAACAGCCGGCTGTCTGTACATTAGCCTGCTTATTACACGGCTACTTACCTAATAAGTAAGTAATTAAACATGATATATTGATTCAAATTATTTTATTAGCTAATTACTTTTGGTTTCAATTTAAGACATGATGTTTGAGAAGCCATGCCTTTAAATAACTAAGAATTGCAAGTGTAAAGTCAAACTGTTTCATTTTATTAATTATTTGAAGGCCAAGTCCCACTAATGTTCAGTTTTTGTAATGTTGAAAGGTTTAAGTAAAGCGTAGTTTTTTTACTGTTGTATTGACTGTATAATGTATAAAATATATTTCAACACATGAGGCACTGCTACAATGAGCTCTGTGAACAATACATGACAAAAAAAAAAAGAGTCCCTGGACACGGGATATATTTATTTATTTTTTTGCCATATGTCTAGACATTTTGTTACACCTTAACTTAGTGATTAATTTGACTTATGTCTGTTCTAGAGACATGTTACAACTTTTTGATAAAGCTCTAATTGGTTTTCTTTTGGAAATATGTTTCAAATTCTTACTGAATGCATTTATTACTGTAAAGCATAGCCTATCTGTGTGTCAAAACCATGATTAAAATCGAAATTATTAGTTTAAATAATACGATATGACTCTCTGTAAGACAAATTCAAACAAT
Organism: Carassius carassius; assembly: GCF_963082965.1. Lineage (NCBI taxonomy): Eukaryota > Metazoa > Chordata > Actinopteri > Cypriniformes > Cyprinidae > Carassius > Carassius carassius. The sequence continues at coordinate 21,455,923 of NC_081797.1, read as the reverse complement.
TTTGGAAATCTATCACAAACCTCAGTGACATCAAAGAGAGCTGGCCATCTCATCATGAAGTCGCTGATCATAGGGGCACAACGAAGCACTTCTTGTCTCCGTAGTGCAAATGTTCTCTGCATTTTAGTTTTAATAGTCTATCTATTGTTTTTTTCCTTCACATCTGAAAGAAGTTCAACTCTTGATATCTCCAAAGTATGGTCGTTCTCTCCAGGGGAATAGGAGGGGCAGTAGTGCACTTCACCTCTCTTGGGCTTCTTTACATTGTAGGCAGGGCTTTTTTTTTTCATCTAGCTTATGCTTTAAAGAATTTACAGTAACTTCAGGACATCCACGTTTTCAGAGATGTGTGCGATAGTTAGATAATTTGTACTTAAGGCTCACTTTCCAACCCCCAAACCCAGTGTTTGAGCTCCTTTCTGTTAAACATGGATGCTTCTTGATGAGTGCTTCTCCCACTTGTTCAAACTCTCTGTCTGTGACATAGACCTTGTATTGAACAATTTTTTTGCTTTATATCAGGAATAAGCAGTGTTCCATTTTCTCTAAAGACACTGTTTGCCTGTTCAAGCTTAAATTCTGCATCATATGAAAGTGGTGGAATGCAGAATGTTTCAGGCCAAGAAGATCGTGTGGTGGAGGAGAGAGAAGAAATGGATGTAGAGACTTCGGAATGTCCTTGCGCAAAAGTTGAACTGTCCATTGGTCCACCTGAAGTAGCATTCAGAGGTGAGAGGGAGTCAGTCATGTTTATTATTTTTATTGTGGCTTTAATTGAAGTCAAATTCATAAACTGGTTATCAAAAAGAGTGTCCATGAACTGCAGACAAAAGGGGTCCTGTAGCTTACATTGACTCCTTACGGCATCTTCTGGTTCAGTCACAGATTCAGGCAAGCCAGATATTATTCTTCATATCCAGATATTATTCTTCATATTCAGAAAAACCACTCTCTGAAAGGTGCTTACCCCCATAATGATTCGAAGAACAGGTGATGTCATTGTCCAGTGCCTCAGTCTGTAAACTGAAGAGGAAAAAAATAGTGAACACACCTGAAACACCTGTTTGCATGTTTGCATACAGCACTTTTTAAATGTGGAATAATTAAAAACCTAAATTACAAATTTTGAATTTATACAAGATCACTGTAAATAAAAGTAGCTTTTCCATTATGGGAAACAAACAAACAAACAAACAAAAAACCTAAAAACTGATTTTGAAGCTATTTTTATTTTTTATTTCTTACCTTTGCAGCAGACAAATCTCTTTAATGTTACCATCTGCACATGTCCAATCAAATAGTCAGCCAAGGGGTATTCATCAATTAATTCACTGACTTCTACAAGACTAACTGCTTTTGTTGGGGACTGACTTAGCTCGTAATCTCTATAGTGATCTCTATCCACAGAGCCGTTTCACAATAAAGAACAACTTTTGATGCAAAACACAAATTTTTCTCAATTTGACCAAATTCAGGTAATCCGCCTTCAGATCCATGAAAAACAATCATTCCTGTCCTGTAGATGATACCCTTGCTCCAAACATTTTTTGTGATATGAATTTCAGAGAGATTAGGATATCTCTGCCTCACAACTAGAGCTATCTATTCCTTCAAAATATCCACTGGGACTGCAGATCCACTTGACATTTCCAGCACTGACTTCTCAAGACTTGAAGTTAGCTGGTACCCAATCATTAGCTGATGTTTTGTGGCCAGGGAGAATGGGACATTTTTGAAGCAACTGGTATGTCTAATGGCCTGTTTAAAGAAGCTATGCTTTGCTTCAAACCTGATTGTCCAATACCCCACAAGAGGACCAAACAACCTGATTATTTCAATTCAATTCAATTTAAGTTTATTTGTATAGCGCTTTTTACAATACAAATCATTACAAAGCAACTTTACAGAAAATTAAGTTTCTACAATATTTAGTAGTAGCTTATAAGTGGTGACTGTCAGTTTGTGCGCGTATGACAGGATTTTTTAATACAAAAAAAATTAATACAAGAAGAAGTCAGCCAGACGATGAACATTATTAACAGCAATTATTATATGATGCAGTCACACTTGTAGCTATATTTGTTAGTTCTGTTTGTTGATTCAGGGTTAGCATCATCTGAGGTCCTCTGTGGGGTCAGCATCATCTCTTCTCAGGTGTTCTGGATCCAGACTGGAGCTTGTGTAGAAACAAAACAGAGACATCATTAGCATAGCTGCTATTCCAACAAAGTAAAATTAATTAGTTTGACCCAAGCCAAAAAATAAGAATGCACATTTGATCAGATGCAACTACACTCACAATTTAAGAGATACATTATTCGAATGTTTGGCGAAAGAGATGCGTATTTAATCTAGATTTAAACAGAGAGAGTGTGTCTGAACCCCGAACATTATCAGGAAGGCTATTTCAGAGTTTGGGAGCCAAATGTGAAAAAGCTCTACCTCCTTTAGTGGACTTTGCTATCCTAGGAACCACCAGAATCCAGCGTTTTGTGACCTTAGGGAGCGTGATGGGTTGTAACATGGTAGAAGGCTAGTTAAGTAAGCAGGAGATAAACCATTTAGGGCCTTATAGGTAAGTAATGATAAACTGATACGGAACTTAATAGGTAGCCAGTACAGAGACTGTAAAATTGGGGTAATATGATGATATTTTCTTGACCTGGTAAGGACTCTGCATTAGTCTTGCGTTTTGGACTACCTGTAGCTTGTTTATTGAAGATGCAGGACAACCACCTGTACAGTAGGTGGACAGCCTAAATGGGTATTACCGCCGCGAGATGCCGCATAATTCAATCACGTGTTAAAATCGTTCATGAAACTACCACCAGGTGGCGCAAAGGGACGGATTGCGAAATGAATATTATTGTAAAATAGATAAAAGGAGGAAGTAAAACAACAATATTATGTTATTACATTGTTGATTTGATTATTATGTTATTACATTTTGAGTTGATTTCAAAACGTAGGATAGTCTTAGGCTACAGTCTACTCATCAAAAATCAAAAGACCTTTACACAAAGGATCATATGCATGCTATTATTAATTATTAAATAGTTAATAAATCTAAGGCCTATATATATATATATATATATATATATATATATATATACATACATATATATACATACATATATATACATACATATATATATATATATATATATATATATATATATATATATATATATATACATATATATATATATATATATATAAATATATATATATAAGCTAAATTCTTTGTTTAAAAAAAAATATTCAGGTTCCATATGCAGAGTGAAATGAGAACGGTCCAGCATTTAGCAATAATTATTATTAACTCAATTATTATTATTATTATTATTAATTAAGTTATTATTCTTGATTTTTAAAACTGCTAACACTTTGCATTTTTGAATTATGCCTCATGTGTTACCAAAAATTTAGTATTTTCTGTTTCAGCTGTTTGATCGCGCTGGTGCCTCACGCATAATTTTGGATTGTGAGAAATCTAGATAAATGAAAAAAAATACTAAGAATAAAAATCAAAGTATACTTTCATATTATGTTCCAACTGTTTTGATGACTTAAAAAATACAAAGTAGACAAATTTTTTAAAATGGTTATTAAATATTTCAACATGAGTAAAAGTCACAACAAGAAAACCACGTGATGTTTCAGATGAAAGTTTAATCATTTAATAACAAATATATTATCGGTTGGAGTTTTTGTAAATGTTTAAACTGTTATTTAATTAACAAAAGTACAAATAAAAGAACTGAAAAGATGAAATATATTTTGCAAATATAAACATTTAAATTTTGATGGCTGCAACAAAAAAAAAAAATAATAATAATAAATAAAAAAAATAAATAAAATAAAAATGAAAGTGAAAGAACACAAAATAATAAAATTAGTAAGTTACCCCTGAATGAAATAACCAAAAAAATATTTAAAAGCTTAGAATATCTCAGCTCTAATGAATGTAATATTATTTTTGGGGCTTTATTTTTTTTGCTCATAACTTTATAAAACATAAAACAAAAATAGACACCATTATTTAGATTCTCCTGATTAAAAAGAGCCCAAAATCACTATAATCTGTCATTATCTAAAGATATTCCTCATGAAGTTATAACACGCATAAAACTACACAGAAGCTTGGCAAAAAAAAAAAAAAAAAAAATCTATCTGTAAGGTATCTGTAATGCCGATTTCGTTCATAACCTCATGAAACATCATATATCATAGAAAAAGGCATGTCATTATTTGCAGAAAATCCATCATTTAGATCCTAAGATATCTCTCATAAAGCTATAATACATAAAAATTAATTATGACATGTAGCGGAGCAAAATATTAATTAATTAATTAAATAATAAATTTATAAAATAAAATAAAAAAATCAGAGGTTGCACTCCCGCCAAACATGCAAAGATCTTGAAAAATGTCATATTCTTTTCAGAAAATTGTTCTGATTAATAATCAAAAATTTACCATAATCAGTCGATCAGATCGGTAGAAATTCCTCATAAAGTACAACACATTAAACCAGACAGGGTCACATATGGCGCAGCAAAGAAAAAAGGCCCAATGCTACAAGTTTTTATTCATAACTTCTCGAAACTTGCTCATAATTGGATGTGATTATTTTCAGGAAATTCTCCTGATTAAAAAGAGTTTACCATAATCTGTCATAGATCTAAAGATATTCATCATCGAATTATAAACTCCAAGTGTGCACATTGTGTAACTTTCTCGTGGATTTTTATGCTTGTCATTTCATAACATATGCTCTGTTCGTGGAAAATGTCATATCATTATTTACAGCAGATTTTCACGATTGAAATGAGTCTAAAATCAAGACAATCCATTTTGTCTTGCGTGTGTAAATAATACCGAAACCCATGAATTAAAGAAATCAGTTGGAAATATCCTTTGGACACTTGGCAAGCAGAATATAAAACCTAGAACGTTTCTGTATTTTATCTTTTATATAACTATATATAATAAAAAAAATAAATGTTGTGCCATGTACCCTAATATGTCAGAAACATCATACAGCTCAGTTAGTCGTTGTCATGTAAGTTGAAAGGTCTAATAGTAAAATAAAACAAGTGTAATTATTTAGGACTTTGACTAGACTTGAAATTCAAAACAACAGTTTCTAAACTGTCAAGGACTAAGAGAAAGGCTACCTTGGTTCCAAAGGCTATAACTTTTGATTACTTCATGATATCACCATAAAATGTAATTCACATACAGCACATATGTTGTAGAACATCACCAAAAATAAATTTTCTCCTACTTTATTTATCTTGTGAGATATTGAATGCCAAATAAGAGAGATATAAAAAAAATCCCTTGACCACGGACATTTCTGAAAATGATACCAACCTTTTGACTCTCCTTGCTACAGTTTTTGAGTTATGAGTCATTATTTTTGTGTATGTCAAAATAGGGGTGGGCGATATCTCGATATTTAAAATATATCGAGATATTTTTTTAACACAATATGGATTTTGACATATCGTATATATCGATATATTGTTTATATTTAATTCTGATTCCGCCACTTTGCTTGTTTGTCTTCACTTTGCTGTGCTCGCCCCTGCCTCCTTGATTTTGTTCCCCCTCCCCACGCGTGTTGTCTCAGTGAACATGGCGGCGTCCTCAACCAGCCCAGAGACTACAGAACTAGTCTCAAAAAAAAGGACAACTGGCTCCATTATATGGAGATACCTCGGTTTTAAGGCGTCGGGATTTAAAAACTGTACTCTACTGTAGAACCCTATGATTTCCACGATGTAGAAAACGCAGAGGGAATCATGAATCCAGTCATAAAAAAGGAATTTATAGTTTAACGTGGAATGTCACGGAATTTGTAAAATTTTGAATGAATTAATCAAAAGTAGGTCATTGCACTCACATCAAATCGCAATATGGACTAATATCTGTAAATTTTCAGACGGAAAAGTCTATTTAAATATGAATCCTACATGTTCTGCGTGTCTGTGTTAATAAAGCAAGTGCATTTATTTCCCTTTCGGAAACAAAACAGGTGAAACAATTATTCACTTTCCCCTCCTCTAAACTACCTACCAACCCACTAAACTAACCTATGCCTAGTATCCAGTTTGAATGAGAGATGATGTTTACATCTTTATTATTTCTGTTTTAACGTTTTTCCTACATTATTTATATTAAAATATGTTATGTAGGCAATAACTCAGTTTAATATTTGACTAATTTACTGAGGTGGCATCGTTGTTAACTTGCAAAAATGATGATAATTTGGTTGATAATTAAAAATGTTGTCGTTAATAACAGGTAAGTTAGTGTATTCTGATGTAAAATTAACGGTCGCCTGAGGACGCTCTACAACCATCTTATCTGAGCTAAAAACGCTGCTTGAGCGAGTGTCAAAATACTAAAAATAATAAATACATAATTATGAACGTGTTTATGTGTGTTTATTTTTGTTCTCAGTACGTTATTTTAATAGCATTTAATGATTATGAACATAAAAGCATTACAAAAATAATAATAATTATATACCATCGATGACATCACAAAGCTGACGAGGAGGTATGTATAACTGCAATATAAAGTAATTTTGAGTATTATTGCTATTAGGGTGACCACCCGTCCCGCGTAGCGCGTGCGCGCACAGCGTTTGAAGCCCAATTCATGCGTCCCGCAAATTGAGACTGTGTCACGCAAAATCAATGCTTGCTGAAAAAAAATTGATGGCTCTATATCCTCGAGCCCCAGGCAGCCAAACGAACATTACTTGACAGTTCAGCACGCTACTGCGAGAGCGGGAGCGAGCGAGTTTGAATGAGAGATGAGGTTTACATCTTTATTATTTCTGTTTTAACGTTTTTCCTACATTATTTATATTAAAATATGTTATGTAGGCAATAACTCAGTTTACTATTTGACTAATTTACTGAGGTGGCATCGTTGTTAACTTACAAAAATGATAATTTGGTGGATAATTTACATTTTTCCGTTAATAACAGCCCAGCCAACATTTCCATGTGGGCCCCATGTGGGTTTTTGGTGGGCTGTCAGTTGGGCCCTGCATGGGCAACCCAAATGGGACCCGTACATTTTTGTCCATCGGCTCCACTTGGGCCCCGTGTGTGTTAACCCATAGGGGCCCATGATGGTTCCATAGTGGGCTCCAAGTGGGGCCCATGTGGGTGTTCATTAGAGGGGCCCACATGGGTCCCAAATGGGTTCTAATAACTGGGGCCAATGTGGGCCACATACAAATCCCTCATGGGGCCCAGATGGGTGATTACACTAGACCCACAAATGGCCCTTATATGGGGTTTTAGTGGGACCACAGTGGGTCAGAACTGGGCCCCATTGATATTTCTTTATTAATTCCTCTGGATAAAGTTAATGTGCTAATATGCAATAAAACTCTAAATTCAACTATTTACCTAAACAATTGGTGCTTAATACATTTTAAATTACATGTTAAAATATTTCAAATGTGAAGAAAATGACTTCAACTCAGAATATCTAAATTACATTTTTTATTGCGTAAAACAAAATAAAACAAAACAGGATAAAAACTGGATAAAAATACTGTAACACTATCTATGAAGCCCATATTTATAATACATTATAAGGGTACTCTTAAGGCATTATAATGAATGCATAATGCATTATAAAAAACGTATATGTTATATCAACAAATACATAATCATAACAATTATAATACATCATAATACAATGCATAATATAATTCATCATAGTTAGAAGTTTAAGAGTATGATTATTTATAACACACTATGAACACCATATTAAATCTACTTAATTTACAGTATAATGGACTGTATCATATCTTGACATTGTTTATTTCAGATCTGCACAGTATCTTATTACAGCTTGTGAGTGGTTAGATGTTGAGTGTTTCCTTTGGAGCTAATGTTAATTGATGTGAGCTTAATACTCTTAACTGAAAAAAAATGCAATCTTTTATATGGTTACAGTTTATTTTGATGGTCCCCTTAATCAATCGATTATAAGCAACTTTGCCACTACATCCCAAACCAACTCTCATTAGAGTATCAGTGTGCTCAAGAATGGATGAATCTAGTGCGGTAGAATAAGCTGACGTACTTGCAAATACACCTATGTCAGTTTATCTGTTGCTTGACCATCAAAATAAAGTGTTAGCATATATTTACAGTAGCAGACATAGTAATACTCCAATGACCGCTAGTTGATATAGTTGCAGAGTTACTCAACAGCTGTATAAGGGGTACCATTAAAATATTCAAGCTGATATTACAATAAAAATAGTTCAAAGCAAATGTGTCATATTACAAGTTCATCTGATCTGATATCTGATCTTATGGCTGTTTGAGAGAAAACCTTTTTTTTTATTATTATTATTATTATTATTACTACTACTTATAAGTGGTCTTTGACCACTTTAAGTAGCATCAGAAAAATGGCAAGACTTATAATACATTTTAACTATGAGAAATATAATCCATTGTAAAAGTGGATGCAACGTGTTCATTGTGTTATAAATAATCATACTCTTAAAAGCTATAACCACAAATAAGTAAATATATTAAACCTGTTCTTATGAATATTCATGAGATGATCCAACATATTATAAGTTGTATTATAATGCATTCCTTATAATGCTTTAAGAATACCCTTATAATGTATAATATGGGCTTCATAGAAAGTGTTAATACAAAAATAGTTGAACAGAACAGGATGAAATGGTATTATTCCTGGGCCTGTGCAGACTTCTCAGCTTCATACCTAAAAAAACAGTAAAGAAAGAAAAACAGAAAAGGCAATTATTTTAAAATACTACTAAAACATTTACAAAAGCATTAAAAAGCATGAGTGGTTATAATTAAGTTGTGCCAGTCCTTCATATTTAAGTTAAAAGTGACACTATTCCGTTTAGAAATGTAATTTTAAAAGTACTATTATTTTATTATTTTGTTATATATTCAATAACACAAGTTATTGCTTCACACCAACAGCTTTATTCATGATTCATCTTTTATTTTTCAGAGCTGAACTTTAACACAAAATTACCAAAATATTAACCATATTTCATCAATGAACATACATAAACAGTAGCCTACAAGTAAAATCATAGATAACACATTTTGCCAGTGGAAAATAAATGGTGTAAATATGAAAATAAAAGTTTGAAGAGTTAATGTACTTAATTAGTAAGACTATACAACAATATTCAGAGAACACATATCATCTCAAAATATATAAAATGGTCTTCTTTATGGCGACGACTCTCCCGGTCTGCCTCATGATGGTCCAGCTGGTCAGTCAGCACCACTGCAGGAGGGAAATGATAGTTAATACGGCTTAATTGATAAAACAAACAAGACGACTTCAAGTGTTTTAAAGTTCACCTTACCTCACGTACTCGTACGACTTTTAGGTCTTCACAAGTCTCTCTATTGGTCTGCTTGTGCCACTGTGCGAGGAAAATACTAGTTTACTGGGAAAGTAACCAATTAAAAGGACTATACGACAAATCTCCCCTCTGGTCTGACAGCCGCACTGCGGGAGGAAAAGGCCAGTTAGCATAGCTTGACAGAGTTCACTCACACTATATTTTTATAAAAAATAATGTAGCTTTATATCTAGCAAACATCATCAGAATAAAAGGTATAAAGTTAAAGTAAACTTACCACACTCTTGTGGGCTTTCATCTTCACAATAAATCTGTCATGGTGTCATGTCATTGCACAAGGAGATGTTTGTTAACACCTAAAAATTACTTACACCTTAAATGTAACTCATTACACTCTCTGGTGTTTGTATTGGGGGGATGGACATTAATAAATCAGACATTATTTTACTTTATTATTATATTATTTTATAACATTCATTAAAAAGCATTGCTATATAGATTATAAGAACTTGCTCTCATTAATGTTTTTATCAGGATTTTTGTAAAAGGTTTACTACCAAACTGAATTAAATAGCATAGTATTCTTCGTGACCAGAGTTGGCATATTTCATTCTGTAACATATACATTTTATGCTCTCCAAAAAGACTATATATATATATATATATATATATATATATATATATATATATATATATATATATATATATATATAATATCTGGATCTGGCAACACGACGGAGAAGCAACTCTCCAGCAAGGCCCATTCGGTGACCAAATAAAATAACTGTCGTTAAAACACCTGGGGTTGTCTCATTTGTTTTATCAATTAGCTTGCTAACCAACATTTCCCTCCCGCAGTGGAGCTGGCTGACCGGCTGGACCATCTTGAGGCAGGCGGGAAATGTTTTGAGATGACCTCCGGAGCACGCATCCTTCTAAATGAGACACAGCTGATAATGTGTTCTCTAATTAAGCACATTAACTCTTCAAACTTTTATATTTACACCATTTATTTTACACTGGCACATCCGACACGTTTGCCCACAAAGATAGCATTTTTAATCTATTATAAAGCAGAGGTGCCTGTATGCGCTCACATTAAAAGCGTTTTTATATAAGTGAAAACGTTATATGGGCGTTTGCGTTACACTCAGAAACATTCAAAAGCATTGAAACTTGTTTTAAGCCTCTGCACAATGAATGTATAAATAAAACATCCTAAGTTTGCTAAGTAAACTGCCAACATTTTAATTTTTTATACAACGTTAACGTAAACCCTTCAGCTACGACAGTTCTATCCCGACTGGCTTTAAGTTTCATTGTTAACTCTGCCATTACTGTATTTTCAAATATTTTAAAATAATATGTACATCCAATTATATAACAGCAGCAGTAATTCGGCTAATTTAAAGTGAAATATAATTATATAACCTTGATAGTTTGGAGAGTTTATCCATTGACACGCAGGCGCAGACCGTGTTGAAGTGGAGAGTAGCAACCGTTTCTTTTTTTTTCTTTTTTTTTGAATGAGAAGGGGCGGGAAGACACGCACGCTAACCATCGCATGACTCAATGACCGCATAACACAAGTGCTTTTAGATTATAAGAAGAAAAAACCCTTTGAGATACTTATAAATAAAATAAAATAGGATTATTCATAAAATAAATAATCTTATATTGTTACATTATGATATAACCTTAAATGATATAAAACATGAAATACATGCAATTAAATCAATTTAATTGTTAGGGTTATGTAGCTACTCATAACTGAATAGAAATAAATAATCTGCAAAAAAAAAAATTACATTTATATAACTATAAATATATCCTAATATAGCCCAAATGTGGCCCATATGGGACCCACAAATAAACAATAGTGGGCAGCCTAACTGGGGCCCATAACTGTATCCAAGCTGGGGCCCTCATTCAGCCCATCAAAGTGCCCACTCTGAGCCCATGCCCAGTTGACACCCACATAGCCCAGATAAATCCCATGTGGGGCCCACATGGACATGTTGGCTGGGAGGTAGTGTATTCCGATGTAAAATTAACAGTCGCCTGTGGACGCTCAACAACCATCTTATCTGAGCTCAAAACGCTGCTTGAGCAAGTGTCAAGATACTAAAAGTAATAAATACATAATTATGAACGTTTATGTGTGTTTATTTTTGTTCTCAGTACGTTATTTTAATAGCAATTAATGATTATGAACATAAAAGCATTACAATATATATATAAATATATATATATATATATATATATATATTATTACTATATACTATCGATGAAACCACAAAGCTGACGCGGGAGGTATGTATAACTGCAATATAAAGAAATTTTGAGTATTATTGCTATTAGTATTATTTTCTAAAATTAGGTACATGTAATATAAAAGTACACATGGCAATGTTTTTGCAACAGCTCCAAGTCTCACGCGCAGTGTAGGTTATACGTCACTGTCCGAATCCGTTCACTTATTTATTTATTCACTCCTTCCTGATATAGTGAACTCAACTGCCATACACTATATAGGGATTAGTGAATGAGTGAATTCCCTTCCCTTGAGTTGTGATGTTTTTTGTGATGTTTTTGTGATGTTTTTTCATCTTTTTTATATTTTATTCTTATATTTTTATTGTTTACTTTTATTTCATTCTTACATAGCTATATTTATGTATATTTTCATCTGTGTTGTTTTTCTTTAATAATTGCACTGTCCATGGAGCGGACCTGACTCACATTTCACTGCTGGTTATGTATGCTATATATAATTTAGTATGTGACGAATAAAAATCTTGAATCTTGAATCTTGAATCTTGATGTCAGACTTTTTTTTTTTTTTTTTTTTCCTGTGGTGTTGAGCAACTACAATTCATTTTAATCCTATAATTGTATATTATAATTTATTTAAAGTGAATAAAATGTAATGAAAAATTAATAAAATAGCTAAAGTAAATCGTAAGTGGAAGTGCATCTGTCAATTCTGTCATGAGCATACATCAGCAATTACACATGTTTAGGGGAATAGGGCATTATTAATATACCATGTAAGGTGGTATGTGCTATAAATGGGTAAACCACTATCAGTGAGTCTGCCCATGGGGTGTCCCACATTGTCCCTCAGAAACGTACCCCTTGTCCCCCCTTGGGCTTATTAGCAGGTGGTCACCCTAATTGCTATTAGTATTATTTTCTAAAATTAGGTACATGTAATATAAAAGTACATATGGCAATGTTTTTGCAACAGCTCCAAGTCTCACGCGCAGTGTAGGCTATACGTCACTGTCCGAATCCGTTCACTTATTTATTTGTTCACTCCTTCCTGATATAGTGAACTTAACTGCCATACACTATATGGGGATTAGTGAATGAGTGAATGAGTGAGTGATTTCAGACACAGCACCAGTCTCTTATAGAGAGTCCTAATTACGTTCAGGTGTACAACAACCATTCACTTCAGCCAATCACCTGCAACTCAGAGATAATGAGTTAATCTCTAAAACCGTCACACTATTGCTGAGTCCCAATTCGCCTACTTATGCTACGACCTAAAAGTATGTACTTTTTTTGTGATGAAAAAGTACATACTTTTGAGTGTGTAGCAAAAGAGTATGCACGTTCTGGGACATACTTCGATGATGTCATGCAACGTGAACGACAACGTGGTTGCCTAGTTACGCACACCACAACTGCTAACGTTTCATTCATTCTTGTATGTCCAATAAAATTTTATTTACTATTTCCATCTTTTTTTCTCATCGTTTTTTTTCACAATACATTTTACAATGTGTTCTTCTACCAAGTTGAGGGGTGAAGAAGCAGGGCGGCGTCGTCGTAGAACCAAACGCAGGTCGTTTGTGAGGCGGCTGGTTCTGACGTTCATGTGCAATGTGTGTAACAAAGCCATCGCAAAGCTCCTCCCTCCCGCACGCAATGGGTTGTGGGCAATATTAGCACTTAGAGTGTGCATTGATCTGCACTTCGAATTCTAACCAGAAATAGTAGACCATCCGGGTATCTTTGGAATACTCTTTTCAACATACTACGATTTGGGACGTACTAATTCTAGTTTCGCATACTATTTAGGACGGATAGTATGCAAATTGGGACTCAGCGTATGTCTGTCACTGCTATGTTGAGCGTAAATCCTGCATTAATATGCAGACATCATTCCTGAAATTTTGCAATGTGTACATGAATAAAGAAAAAATGTTTTATACAAATTCCAAATTATATTGCCAAAAAGTGCTCCCTTAAAATCATCAAAAAGCTGTCACTTGTCTTTGTTCATCGTGACCTTACAAAATGTTAATATAATCAATGAGGCTTTCTACAATGCAAAATTCATTACCTAGTGTCTACACATTGTCATATGTAAAAAAATAAATCACAAATGAAATCTCCTTTCCTTCTTGCTGTCCTGACTGTACTGTCACAGTAGACTGCTGTCTAGTTCACCTGTAAGCACATGCCAGTCCTGGTTAAATGGCACACAGTGTTCTGTTTTGAGTGTATTTTGTTAAAAACAGTTTTTTTTTGCAGAGTTATTGTAATCCTATTCATGTAAAATTGAATTATTTCATAATTTAAAGGTACACTGTGTATGTCAGGATGAGAGACCTGTCTGTGTGTGTTTTGCTCCCTATGACCCAGTTTCTCTCTCATGTTGATTTTTAATTTGATTTCAGGTGTCTCATAAGTCCCTCGTTATCCTGTTTAAAAGCCCAAGTCCATTCAGTTAGTGTTTGTCGGGTCTACTCGTGTTCCTGCCGTTTCCATTGTTGATTATCCCCTGTGTTTCCTGGATTAAAGACTATTATTTGTACTCCAAGTTTCTCTCTCGTTCCTCCCAGCACAGATCGTGACAGTGTAACTTTCGGCCCTCTAGCCGTTGTGCTTATTGTGGAAGAATATTGTGTCTAAATCATGACAATTGATGAATGAATGAAATCATGATAATTACTTGGATTGTTTTATGTTTATATGCATAAGAGAACTTCTTCCCATTTGATCACAAATTAAATGGGATTTTCAGACCACACTCCCACCCACTGGGCAAAATTACTTCCAGTAGACGTCTTTTTATGTCTTTGGAGACGTTGAAAAGACGTCCACTGAGGAGCCAGAATGAAAGTTTTTATGACGTCTTTTTTGACGTGTTCTGTACGTCTGATTTAGATGTTCACAGAACCTTCTTACAAGGTTGAAAACTAGTTCAAAAGTGGTCAGTGGAAATATTTTCAACATCATTTAAGGTTCATTTAGGCATAATTTAAACTGTTTCTGGACCAAATCAACACTCTTAGGATGCATTAGATTTAGACTCATGTTATTTCAATGTACAACCCGAATTCCGGAAAAGTTGGGACGTTTTTTAAATTTTAATAAAATGAAAACTAAAAGACTTTCAAATCACATGAGCCAATATTTTATTCACAATAGAACATAGATAACATAGCAAATGTTTAAACTGAGAAAGTTTACAATTTTATGCACAAAATGAGCTCATTTCAATTTTGATTTCTGCTACAGGTCTCAAAATAGTTGGGACGAGGCATGTTTACCATGGTGTAGCATCTCCTTTTCTTTTCAAAACAGTTTGAAGACGTCTGGGCATTGAGGCTATGAGTTGCTGGAGTTTTGCTGTTGGAATTTGGTCCCATTCTTGCCTTATATAGATTTCCAGCTGCTGAAGAGTTTGTGGTCGTCTTTGACGTATTTTTCGTTTAATGATGCGCCAAATGTTCTCTATAGGTGAAAGATCTGGACTGCAGGCAGGCCAGGTTAGCACCCGGACTCTTCTACGACGAAGCCATGCTGTTGTTATAGCTGCAGTATGTGGTTTTGCATTGTCCCGCTGAAATAAACAAGGCCTTCCCTGAAGTAGACGTTGTTTGGAGGGAAGCATATGTTGCTCTAAAACTTTTATATACCTTTCAGCATTCACAGAGCCTTCCAAAACATGCAAGCTGCCCATACCGTATGCACTTATGCACCCCCATACCATCAGAGATGCTGGCTTTTGAACTGAACGCTGATAACATGCTGGAAGGTCTCCCTCCTCTTTAGCCCGGAGGACACGGCGTCCGTGATTTCCAACAAGAATGTCAAATTTGGACTCGTCTGACCATAAAACACTATTCCACTTTGAAATAGTCCATTTTAAATGAGCCTTGGCCCACAGGACACGACGGCGCTTCTGGACCATGTTCACATATGGCTTCCTTTTTGCATGATAGAGCTTTAGTTGGCATCTGCTGATGGCACGGCGGATTGTGTTTACCGACAGTGGTTTCTGAAAGTATTCCTGGGCCCATTTAGTAATTTCATTGACACAATCATGCCGATGAGTGATGCAGTGTCGTCTGAGAGCCCGAAGACCACGTGCATCCAATAAAGGTCTCCGGCCTTGTCCCTTACGGACAGAGATTTCTCCAGTTTCTCTGAATCTTTTGATGATGTTATGCACTGTAGATGATGAGATTTGCAAAGCCTTTGCAATTTGACGTTGAGGAACATTGTTTTTAAAGTTTTCCACAATTTTTTTACGCAGTCTTTCACAGATTGGAGAGCCTCTGCCCATCTTTACTTCTGAGAGACTCTGCTTCTCTAAGACAAAGCTTTTACAGCTAACTTAATTTTCAAAATAGCTAAAGTTATTTTATAGATAACTTAATTAATCACTAGATGTTCTCCCAGCTGAATCTTTTCAAAACTGCTTGCTTTTTTAGCCATTTGTTGCCCCCGTGCCAACTTTTTTGAGACCTGTAGCAGGCATTAAATTTTAAATGAGCTAATTAAGTGGATAAAAGTGTAAAATTTCTCAGTTTAAACATTTGCTACGTTATCTATGTTCTATTGTGAATAAAATATTGGCTCATGTGATTTGAAATTCCTTTAGTTTTTATTTTATTAAAATTTAAAAAACGTCCCAACTTTTCCGGAATTCGGGTTGTAATTTCCAGACACTGTGTTTGTCCTAAAATCAAGAAAATAAAATAATCTTTATGAAATAATGAAATAACTGATGATTGAGCATGTGGTAAAATCAACTGTAAATCAAAGACATTGAATCTCTGAAGATCTCAGCATCCACCAAGTACAAATAATTCAAGCAAGAGTACAGCGCTGCCTTCAGTTACCCGGATGAATCTGTGTTATTGGCTTTTACTGGTTGTTATCAAGGGAAAACACCTCGAAATGTCGCGACTGACCAATTAGAATAAAGTATTCCACAGAGCCCTGCAATGAGCCCCAATAATGAATTTCAACTAAAAGCAAAAAATTTGCCTTTTATTTGGTTGTTTGAATATCATATTAAAACTGACTTCCTCATGATTTTGTTCTTGATTTTCAAATGCTTCTTTGGGAAGGCTTTCAGTGTTAAAATATAAAATAAATTATAATGATAACTATTACAATACATTATAATATTTATTATTCTGTCTCATGACTGTGGCACCATTTCTACTGAAAATTAGAATAAATAAAACATTTATCAAATTGAAAAACAAAGGTAAATATCACTTGTAAGCAGAATATTTTTGAGTCATTTCCAGTCAAGCTATAATTTTACTAAATTATGAGAAAAGTTTGAAAATATTATTTGATTGTGTGAACTCCAAAAACATAATTTTCACTACTGACATTTCAATCACAGAATAATTCTTAACACAAAACATAATTTGAGATTTTCACTTTGGAGAAGAAGAAGAAGAAGAAGAAGAAGAAGAAGAAGAAGAAGAAGAAGAAGAAGAAGAAGAAGAAGAAAACAATTAGGAATTACATTTTAATGTTCTATGACATGCAAAAAGAAATGTTATGATTTTCATTTTGTGTAATTCTGGATTGAAAGGACACGAGGACTCTGTGTCTGCTGTTTCACTGCATACTGTAAGTATCGTCAGATTACATTGGATTGTTTAATGCTGGAACATTTTAAATGATTAATTAAATGCATCCATGGTGAAGTTATGAGTGAAAAACACATTTAAGAACCAGAAAGACTCATTAATCAGTACAAGACTTTAACATTTTGAGTAAATGAGACTGTTATAAGGAATAATCTCCATCAGCTCCATCACTGTGACTCTGACTGACGGAGGTTTTTGTACGACTCTTTATCACTGTGTGAACACCCAGCTACTACTGATCAGGTGTACACTCATACAGTAATAATCTCCTGTATCTTCAGTCTGGACTCCACTGATGGTCAGAGTGAAATCTTTTCCTTGGCTAGATCCACTGCCACTGAATCTAGATGGAGTTCCTGACTGGAGGGTGTTAATGTAATAAATGAGGAGTTTAGGAGTTTCTCCAGGTTTCTGCTGATACCAGGCTAAGTAGTTGCTGTATATTCCTACATCTATGTTACACTCTATTGTAGCTGTTTGACCGAGCTGGACAGTTTTAACTTTAGGCTGAGTCACAGTGATTCCTCTGGAGGCTGAAGAAGAGAAAATAAATTCAGTTTGTCAGTAAAGCACGTTTATAGCAGAATATTGGTATATTAAAATGGTAAAACAACAACAATAGCTTATTATTAATATCAACACTTAATATTCCACCTTGGATAAAAACCCCAATGGTCCAGATGAGGATGATGATGTTGTTCATTATTGTTGTTGTGTCTTGTGTGATGATGAAGATTGTGTTCTGTTCTGCTCTCAGTCATGAAGTGTTAAACTCACAGCTCTATAAACACTCTCAGAGCACTGAAGCATGTGCTGACGATGCAAAGAAGTGGGCAGGATTCACAACAGATTGTTGTTATTCAACCCAGTCTCATATAAAAACGTACCCTGACTACGTTGGTCCAAAGTGCAAAACGTAGAGGGGTTACAATAATTGCCCTTGAATTGTATGACTGTTACGTTTTTTTTGCCTATTCTTTTCCTATTGTTTTGCGTCCAAGTCACGTGACTTTCAAGATTCCGACCGTGGGAACAAAAAACATGGCGGATATTTCTCTCATTTTTTGTGAAAAAAATCAATATTTTGAGTTAGTTTCTGCATAAAATTACGTTTTGATTACATTTCTAGCGAGAAATATATATTTTATTTTCATAATATTCACTCAGTGAATGTACATAATCACTCGCTTGTTCGTTGTTGCGAAGATTTTTCAGATCTCGCCAGAATAACGTGAAACTGCAATGTTTTGGTTGCTATGGACGCTGCTATCGCCTAGCATAGCTGTGGCCCCAGATTCCACATACTCTTCCTTGCGATTTCGCTCCGTCTGACGGATCAAACCCCTGCCCACTATATGCGATTCGTCTTGAGGTTGATTTGCTGATCAACACATTAATCAGTGGCAGCGGGAGAAACTAATGTTGACAAAGTGACGAGTTACGATCAGTCCGCTGTTTTTAATTTTGCCATCTACCGGAACCTCCGTGCATTTAACTTCATGTGTGGTGCGATCTCATTGATAGGTGTTGGGTGTTGACGCGTCAAGGCCCCTCGAAGAAGAAGAAGAAGAAGAAGAAGAAGAAGAAGAAGAAGAAAACGAGGGAAAATAAGCAGGAAAAGGTAAACAAGGAGGAAAAGGAAGCTTGTAAAAATAACTTGACCAAGTTGAAAATGAATAACCTTGACCCCGAAGATGCCATATTCCTGGTTGATGCGTTCCTGGATGAGTGCAAGGTAAATAACATTATCTCAGTTTTGGAAAAAGCATAAGAATTACATGCTAATTACAAGGTCTAAGACCATAATAGGCTCTGAGGTATAGCAGGGAAGAAGTATCAAGGTGCAAAACTGCAACACTCCAAACAAAGTGCAACTATACAGTACCAGGTTCAATGTCTTTATTCAAATGCAAGCTATAGTTCTGAGCTGAGCTGAGTTCACACGTTAGAGCCAGTGAGAGTTTAATTCAATATTCTGTCAAAACGTTTAACTTTCTTTTCTATTTTTCAATGTAGAACGGGTTTTCTAGACAGGGACACAACCATTAGACTGAATTTTTACAATGTAATATTATAACATTGGTTTTATAATGAGATGTTTATAGGTGGTGATAACCTTGGTGGGTGGTGGTTTATTCTGTGGCTTAATTGTTTATTTAGGTGGATCAGCATGGACAAACTAAAGGAGGGTCAAAACAATCCAAAAATCTGTGTGTTTGGCCTGATGAGGACAAAGATGGTCAACCTCTGCCAAAAAGATGTAGAGCTGGAGAGAAACGGAAGCGAGATTCAGCTACTGGTTGGTTTTTTGTTTGTTTTTTGATCATTAGTTGCATTCATTATCCATTGAGCAAGTTCTAAATTGATATTTATATTTTTGCAGTTTCTTCAGCAAGCGTTAAAAGCGTGTCCTGTGCTCCGTCTACCAGCACAACTGAAGACACTGTGATCATCGAAAATTTTGTTTTTTTTCCCTTAATACTTGTTTCCTCATTTGTTATGTGGTAATTGCCCAGATTTAACATTGCCTTCTTCCCTTTTCATTTTCAGACTCTCTCATTCAAGATGTCCGAGACCTCTTGGGAAGTGGTGTTGATTAACCTTTCCCCTCAGACTGGAGGAACAGGCAAACTACCTCTCTGGAGAATTGGACAGTAATGAGGCCCTTCATGGTGAACAATATGTTGTCATCTGAGAAGCCCAAGGAGGGGGTTTGCCATCACTGTGGACACAATGCTGCAGTAGTGATGTGTAGGGACTGTTTACCGCGATCACTCTACTGCTCAGCCTGTGACCTTTCCACACATGAGGCCCTGGTGCTTCATAACAGAGCATCCATGGTGGAGGGGTTCTTCAGACACCTGCCGCCATCCACTTTTGTTCAGCAGCACGAGGGAGGGAAATTCTCCTATCATGAAAAAGGTAGTTTTTTAAGTCTCAAGTCATATAGGCTGTTTTACATTTTACACAAATCCTGGTTTACTCCAACAAACATGCTGGATGAAGTTGTGTTTGATAGAAAAAACACCCTCTCTGTTGAGTTTTTGGTTTCATTTACTCTAATATGTAAACTAATTCTGCTTTTTAGATTGCATGTTACCAATCGTTCCTCCCTGCTGCGACTGCTCCACTGGGCAAACAAGCTTTTCCAAGGGAAAGCCAGTTATTTTAATGGGAATGAATGGTAACATTTTTTTTATTATTATTTCTTCATATTGTGTTTTTTGTTTCTTGTGAACAAGAGATAATTGTTTTTGTCTGAAATTTCAGGAAGATACAACCTCTTCCTTCCATCAGTAAACTGCTCCTGTGGAAAAACCTTGCCAGTGACCATAAGTGATCTGGTTGAAAGTGGTTACTGGCCAGCAACTGTCAATTTTGAGACCTTGTACTTGGTGGACTTGTTCACCACGTATTAGGATCTAAAAATCACTGCCCCAGGGATGTCGAGACAAGCTTTTGTCAGCATGCTCGAGTGTCGTACCAAACTCTTCGGGCGAGTGAGTGGACTCATCATTTAGTTATCTTGTTTGGCTCACCTTTTAAATAACAGATTCATTGTTAGGACTTGTTGTTACAATCCCCAAAGTTTCAGCACATATTTCTTGACAGAGCCCTTTCTTCGTCATGACCACAGTCTAAAGCCAACCTTCGAAACAGTTACTTACTGTTTTGTTTTTTCACTTTTGCTCTAAGAGTGGTAAGATTTGTGTTACCTTCCTCGAATGGGCCTATGCAAAATTTGAGGTTGACAAGCTGTCTCAGGTCCAGCATTTTCAGTGCCCTGCATGCACACCCTCCATGTTGGCAGTTGCAGTGGATGGGAACCGCAAATTATATCGTTTCAAAAGCCAACCAGGGTGTGTAACATTCATGTACAATGAAATGCTAGTGAGCCACAAATTACTTTTATACAGTAAATTTAACCCACATCTATATATTTCTTTCAAGACCTGATGGGTTTTTTGATGGAGTCGTTTTGGCCAATGATGCTGAGGTGTCCTCCTTTGTTGATTACATCCATGGAAAAACTGGACATGTAAGCTAAATTTATATTTCTTCATGTGTAACACCGCAATTTAAATTTTTATGAATGCTTGCCAGTTTTTTCCCCAAAATTTAAACATTATTTGGTTTGCATCAAATGCCATAATACCATGATTTACAGCTTATTTTGTAAAATGTTACTGTGTAAATGTCTGTATTTGCCCTCATCTGTTTAAGAATCCAGGGAAAGGGAGATGTGGTGCGGGTCAGTGGACCGCAGCACGAGAGTCTGCCAACAAGTCTGGAAGCAAACTAGACGAGGAAGGTGTTGAAGTTGCTGTCTGCCATCATGGGGTTTTGCTGAAGGGACTGAATATGTTCCGTGGAGAAATATTTGCATACCCATTATATCTCCAGAAACAGCTAGCTTCACAGACCGTCCAGTTTTTTTGCTCTGATGTGGTCTGCAAATATTGGCCATATCTGCAGAAAGTTGTGGACCACTGTCCAGAGTTGGAGGACTTGCTGAACATGCGCCCATTTCTCTCCATCATGCATGCAAAAGCGCATTCATGGATGTGTGAGGTAATAATGACATTTAGATGTATTACCATTTGCACCACACGTGATTGTCTGTCCTCTGCCCCTACTTGTTGTTTTCCAAATTATAACATTCATTTAAATGTGTTACAGTTAAAATGGGGGGGACGCAATCAAGAAGGAGCTGGAACAACAATCGGGGAGGAGGTTGAACAGGTTAACAGCTTCCTCTCTCGAGCAGCCATATGTTCCAAGTACATGTCAAAAGCCGGTAAGCATTTTTCATGTAAAGTTGTGTCCAAATTGAGACCAAGTGGTTTTAACACTGATGCTCGGCCTTTGCATTTTAGAGTTCCATGCATAGGTGCTCCCTTAGAAAACAACTGTCTAGTCAGCACTTTTACGCTGATCAGGATTCTCTTAATAATAATTTAACTTCTGACACGTTAATTAATTGTATGATTATTTCCAGGTTTATGTGACAATATTAGAGAATGATCAATGTAGTATCTGACCTGTGGTCCTCACTGTGAACCTAAATTACTGCACATACATTGTGTGTCAAGTTCGCACAGACATGCTAACAATCCAGGCAAGTGGCTGGAACAAGCGAAAGGCAGAAAACCTTGACCGGACACTGGCCAAAAGATACATCAAGGTACAACTAGGAAAATATGTATAATAACATTTTTGTTTTTAAATTCTCAGCATTTGTTAACAAGGATATTTCTTTTGGACAGACTGTACCAAGGATTGCAGAGGCAACAAAGGACCTGGAGAAACTCACAGCTGAGTTATCTCTACAGCAAGACACAGTCCAGCAGTGGGTGTCTGATGTTCAGCAGTGGACCTCAGGTACTTTGAAAAATTATTTGATGGGATATTTTAAGAATCATAGGCTCTGCTCTTGTACAGGGCCATCTGAAAAGAGGCTGATTGTAAACTGAAATTGGCATTAATCAATTTGTTTGTTGTCGTCCAAAGGAGCAACAATCCAAAATGACCTGCAGAGGACCATCGAGGGGCTATATCTGGGCATCAAACAGCGAAAAGTTCAGCTGTATCGTCAGTCTGTTGAGAGCAGAAAAGGCCGCTAGTAATGCAGATTTGTGAAAAAATGAATTCACTACTGATTTATACATAGTAAAAATAGCAAAGCCTTTTATTTAAAAAAAAAACATCTTTTGAAATAGGTTTACTACAAGTCAGGGCAGCATACTGAAAAACTGTGAAAATCATAATAAGGTTGAGTGCAATATCCAAATATTTCCAATATTTCTGCATAGTGCAGAGATGTCCTGACCTACCAATTTTTTCCTCTATTTTAAAAAAATATATAGATTCTGAAAGAAATGTCCCAAGTTTTTTCACAATTTTTCAAATGATTATGAAACTTGTGATGCAAAAATGATCACAAAACATCTGTCACAATAATCATAAAACATACACACATATTGTGAAGTCTTATTTTGTATGGTGCGTTTGTGTAGTGATCGTGTGAATGTAAACTCATTTTGTGTTTCTCATTGTAGGTGGGAACAAGCAAAGGCATCAACTGAGAAGAAAGATTGCTGTTGAGAAGAAAGCCTTGGAAGTTGCCATCAATGACCACAATGCTACTGTGGGGGAAGTTGAAAAACTGCCTCCTCCCAATGAACTCCTGGCTGTGGATAACTACTCCTGGCCATGGGAATGTAAGTACTTCCTCTGAAATGCACTGAATACAAATTGTTTGATGCACACATCTTGATGTAAATATGGAATCCGATGAAAAAAAAATGTTAAGACACTGGGCAATATGCAAAAAAAAAGAATGCAGTAATTTGTAAATGGATGTGATCGAACCCCTTCGCGAAGAGCTGATGTTCTATCTCATCCTGTCAGGGTTTATTTCTCTATTGTAGTAGTACAGCATGCAAAATATCTTCTGTCCCAATATTTTTATAGGAGGTTGTAAGATAACACTTTGATGTAATGTATTACAGGTCATGGTGATATGGAGCGGAAAAAAATGTTTTTGACAAGGTAATGCTGCTGGCTAGACTGAAAGAAGAAGAATTTATTGTGGTTCGCGAAGTCAAGCAGCACATGGAGTACATGAGGAGTGTTGCTGGACTGATTGAAGAGTTTACCTTTCAGCTCACTGAAGACACCAGTCGGAAATGTAAGGACAACACATAGGAAGTCTCTTTCTTCTATTTGCTTCTCTGGTAACCATTGGCTCATTTCTTTATATTTTAATGTCACATTCTCAGGCAGTACAGAGGGCTTAATGGAGAAAGGACGTGAGGGACTACTCTGTGTGCTGAAGAGAAGATTGCGTGAAGTTGAAACACAACTGGCTAAAGCACGCACAACATACAAAAGTATTCTTGGACTGCAAACATTGCCCTTAGATGAGTTTTCTGAAGAGGAAGACTCAGAGAATACTTCCTCAACTGATGAGGAACTGGGAGAGTAGTTATTAGGGAGATGATGTGTTTACATTGTGTTGAACCCAAACATCAGTGCTGTAATAACTTGTATGTGAAACCTGAGGTTATTTTACTGCTGTTGTAAGATTTCTTTGTGTTTAGAGCATGTACTGCAAATTCCTCTGAAACTGTAAAAACCCATTATGTTAGCCCATTAGTCCCCACCCTCTGCCCCAACCCAATCACTGGTGATTCACAACTGTCAAACATGACAAATTACCTTGGTTTTTTTAGCATTACAGTTTTGGTCGAAATGTATTGCGCATCCCTACATACTGTAGCTTCACTATAGTTTGTATATATTGTACCTACTGTAGTTTACGTAGCCTATTGTATTGTTACTCTCTCCAACAATGTGGTATTCCAGCTT